>NW_026114191.1:1606143-1888523 GCF_018139145.2 Gymnogyps californianus | reverse complement strand
CCATGTTGCTTAGGGAAAACCAAGTTGCCGTGAGCCCAAAGATTGTATTTGTACACCTCTGGCCCTGTCTTGGAAGGATTAGTTCCTGTATTATTTCAGGATCATTTCTGAGCCCTCTGGTCTCTCCGTGGTTGTGGCGTATCCCGAGTACTTGGATCTTCGGCCATACCTGTCTCAGACAGCTGGGGAACCGCTCCTCTACGCCTTATTTGCTGTCCTGGTACATAGCGGTGGCAGCTGTCACGCAGAACATATTTCTGCTACACAAAGGTGAAGAGCAGCTTCCTGCCTAACAGGGAATGTGTGCTGGGGAAGACAAACTTTCACAGAGTGTTACTGGCAGCCAAGGCTTGGGGAGAAGGTCCTTAGGGGCTGGATTGGATTTGTTTTGGCATACTCTTGGTTCTGCAGTTTTCTGCCTGTGTTTTCATTGAGAAACCGTGGCGAGTTCATCTCCAGCTATCGATGCCTTTCTTTGCAGGCCAGCAATGGACTGTGGTACAATGGACGATACGGCTGTGGATGTTCGTGGCATCGACACAGTTCTCAAGCAGCAAGCCTATTTGCTGTTTTATGTCAGGTAATAACCAATAAAATGTGTTTCAGCTACGTTTCCTTTCCTGGCTTTGCTCTTTTTCTCTTATCCTCCTGAGTGTTTCTCTTTGTGTCATAGGAACATTCCTACTGCATCATTCAATGGTGTCAAACCTGAACTACCCACGTCAGTCGTTATCTTTCCTTGCTGGGCTTTAGGCTGCTGCCCTGGTGTAAACTGCTACTTGTCTGCTATCTGAAGCTGGCTACTGTAAGAAGAGTACTGAAAGGGGCCTACAGGAAAGATGGGGGACTCCTTATCAGGGATGTAGGGATAGGACGAGGGGTAACGGTTTTAAAACGGAAGAGGGTAGGTTTAGATTAGGCTCCTAGGAAGAAATTCTTTACGGTCAGGGTGGTAAAGGAGACCCGGAAGAGGTTGTGCAGAGAAGTGTCGATGCCCCTCCCTGGAAGTGGTCAAGGCCAGGTTGGATGGAGCTTTGAGACAACCTGACCTAGTGGATTGGTGTCCCTGCGCATGGCAGGGGAGATGGAACCAGATGATTCTTCCAACCCAAACCATGTACTGATTTATGATTCTATGAAATGGAGGCGTAGGGAGTATAAGATGAGGTCCTGCTGCAACAGGGGCAGACCTGGTGGGAAGATCCCAGTCGAATTTCCCGTTTGTAGTCTCGGTTACGTCTTCTCTCTGTCCTAGAAACCGCTCCAAGAAAATGACTGAACCCAGAGAAAGCTGCAAGAACAGCCCTAAACAGAGATCACTCTTTTTTCTCCAGGTGCTCTGATTTGAAAATAGGAGAAAGGGCTTCTTCCTCACCGGCACCATCATATGCCCGTTCCTTCCTCAGTCAGTGGGGGGCTGGCAGCAAGCCGACGTGTTCTGTGGACCCACAGGGTCTGCCTCGTAGGACTAAGGTAACTCTGGGGAGGCGGGTCGGGGCACCAGATGGACAGTGGATTTCTTTCTGGGATCTTGGCATTGCTCTCTTTTCCCTCCCACATTGCAGCTGTCTTCACAGCCGCAACGCTGCTCCCTCTCAAAGCATCCCACCTAGATCCGTGCCATTTGTCCACCTTTGGCCCTTCTGCCTTTGCAGCCCTCCAGGAGAGCCTTTAGGAGGCCCTTAGCTGTCCCCTCAGAGAGCTTCTGGGGTTTCCCCACTGTTCTGGTCCTTTCAGGAGGAAAGGGCAGGACCTTTTCACAGCTGTCTTTGCAGGACGTGGCGGTGGGCACGGAGGACTCTCCAGAGGCCAGCGGCTCCTCTGCAACAGCCAGCAAGAGCCAGCTAACCTGGGCAGGTGCACGGGAGGTGTCTGCAGGCTGGCCGTGCTCCAGCTGGCCAGGCAGGCTCACATCACCTCCTACGTGAGTTTCTGCTTGCATCGCTTTCTTCTGTGCCTGTAGAAGGCTGGTCTCCAGAAGGAAGGCTGCGTGCCGGTCTGCTGTCAACCATTTAAACCGTGTGCAGCAACACCGTGCAAGAAGACAGCAACAAAGAGGAGCTCGGATTCAGCCCTTCTTCCCGCTGCCAGAGGAATGGTGCAGGGAGAGGGTCCGGAGCAGATCCCCGCAGTGGGGCAATGATCTCCGCAGCTGGTTCGTGGACAGCACGGACTACAACCACTCAGCACGGAGGAGGAGGAGAACTGGTCTTCCAATTCGTGACCACACTCTCAGGGATCACGCAGCTCCAGCGCCCTCCAACGGCAGCTCCCGGTTGGCTCCCACAAGCAGTGCTGCTTTGGAGCAAGCCCTGCTGAGGCAGAGAGAGCGGAGCAGATCCCCGCAGCGGGGCTATGATCTCCGCAGCCGGTTCGTGGAGTCCACGGACTACCACTGCTCAACGAGGAGGAGGAGGAGGTGGAAGACAAGTCCTCTACGTCGTGACCGAGCCCCAGGGGACGATGCAGCTCCAGGGCCTCCAGTGCCAGCTCCCAGTTGGCTCGCGCACCCAGGACTGCTCGGGAGGAAACCTGCCAAGGCGGAGAGAGCGGAGCAGATCCCCGCAGTGGGGCTACGATCACCGCAGCTGGTTTGTGGTCACCATGGACGATGACCCCTCAGTGGAGGGGAGGAGGAGGAGGAGGGTTTCAGTGCCCCAGAGGTGCACATCAAGACAAACCGTTGGGGCGTGTTGGTTGTGACGGGAGCAGATTGTGACCCTGGATGAAGAAGGAGCACAGCATCTTCCTTCTGCTGTGCCAGAGAAGAGAAGCAGAGAAAAAGGAGGCGGAGGAATCCAGGAAGCACCAAAAACTGCCCCCAGCAGGGACCAAGCTGCACAAAGGGCACCAGCAGCCCAGCCTGTCCCTCCTCCCAGTGCTGCCTCTGGCCAGGAAGAGCTCAGAGAGACCTTCCAGAGACTCGGACAGCTCTGCTGGCTGGACCACCTGCCCAAAGGTCCCTCGAGGAAGAGCTTTTGGGATCACCTTGAAAAATCAACACTCCTTTGGAACCATCTTGCAGAAAAGCCAAAGCCAGAATTAGAAACACTTGTTGGCCTTGCGTGTGTAATTTATGGGGTGTTTTCTTCTCTGTAGGTTTTGGGGCAATTGGTGGAAATAGCCAGTGTGGGAGCTTTATGTCTTGGGATTTTGAAAGCAGTGTGCTTGCATATGCCCATCTGCACTCTCTTCTTCTTAAATAACAAATTCAAGTCACTCGAAGGGAACTGGGCTGGATGAGCCGACAGCGAGGGGGACTGAAAACCGGCTGAACGGCCGGGCCCAGAGGGTGCTGCTCAGTGGCACCAAGTCTAGGTGGAGGCCAGTAACTAGCGGTGTTGCCCAGGGGTCAGTACTGGGTCTGATCCTGTTCAACATCTTCCTTAATTAATGGTCTGGATGATGGGGCAGAGCACACCCTCAGCAAGTTGGCAGATGACACCAGACTGGGAGGAGTGGTGCTTAGGCCAGGGGGCTGTGCTGCCATCCTAAGGCACCTGGGCAGGCTGGAGAGATGGGCTGACAGGGACCTCATGCAGTTCAGCAAGGGGAAGTGCAAAGGGTGCTGTGTGGGTGACGAGCACCGGCACAGGCTGCCCAGGGAGCCTGTGGAATCTGCACACAGATTCCTGAGCCGCAGGACAGCACACCCGGACCCAGGGTGTCCTTGCAACAAAGCCCCAGCTGCCCCGCTAGACCACAAAACCCGGAGGGGAGGAGGAGGAGAGAAGCTTTAGCCCAGCCTGCCCCTCCTGAGACATCTCAGGGCACGAAAAGGCAGCCGCGCTCTGCCAACCTGGCAGGTCGTCCTTTGTCCCGGCATACAAATCCTCTCTCGTACTGGGAGCTGTGCTGGTTTTGGCTGGGATAGACTTAATTTTCTTCCTAGTAGCTGGTATGGGGCTATGTTTTGGATTTGTGCTGAAAACAGTGTTGATAATGCAGGGATGTTTTCGTTATTGGTGAGCAGTGCTTACACAGAGTCAAGGCCTGGGAGGGGACACAGCCGGGACAGCTGACCCCAACTGAGCAAAGGGATACTCCAGACCATATGACATAATGCTCTGAAATAAAAGTAGCGGGGAGGCTGATAGTTTATTTTATTTCAATTATTAAACTGTATTTTTCTCAACCCACAAGTTTCCTCACATTTACCCTTCTGATTCTCTCCCCCATCCTGCTGCTCCCACACTATCCAATACGTCCTCATGAACCACCACTCCCCTTCCCAGCCTTTGCTATAAACACGCAGCTATCATTCCCTCAGTCTATGGACCACCCCTGTAAAATGTCCAGAAAATGTCCACGAAACGTCCACTGAGTTCATTTGGTCCACGCCTTTGGGCTCCATCTGTTACGGTGGTCACCCAGGACAGGAGAGGTGGTGTGTTGCGTGGAGTTATTGGGCACCAAAGCCAGCTCCGATCGGAACCACGGGATTCCCCTCGTTTTCAGGGTCCAAAGCGTCATTTGCAGCATCTAGCCCATCCTTTCAGTGCCCAAAGCCTCCTTTTCAGGGCCCAAATCCTCATTTTTAGGGTCCAAACCTCTCTTTTATGACCCATAGCCTTCTTCCGGGCCCACAGTTCCTTCTGAGGGTCTAAACCCCAAAGGCGCAGCTCGTTGCCTGGCAACGTCCGCCCAGAAGTCTGTGGGGAGTCAGTGGACCCAGGACAGGCAATCGCACTTGAGGAGGCGGGGGCAAGGCACGTGATTGATATGTAAGCAGGCCGCCAATCAGAAGAAACATCACCTCGGGGAAGGGCGGGCTCTGGTGGTGGGGGGAGTGACCCCTCAGGCAGCCAATGAGAGAGAGCATCACCATAGGGGAGGGTGGGCCCCAAATCAGGGCCCAGTGACAGTCCAGGTGGCCAATCAGAGACACCATTAACTCAGGTGGTGGGCGGGTATGTGACTGCCTGAGAGCCAATCAGAGGCAGTCTTCTCCTCAGGAAGGAGACTGACAGCCGTCCTGACCTATGCCGGCAAAGACTGATGTGAGAAGAAGGCGGGCTCTGCTGGCAGCCAGGCCGAGCTTCCACATGGTGCCCGTGGGGCCTGCCCCGAGGCCGAGCAGTCCCCGGCCCAGGCCCGGGACCTCTCTTCCCCCGTTCCCCCCTTCCCCCTTCCCCCCCCTCCCCTCTCCCCCCTCACTCCCCTCCCCCCACCCCCGGCCTCCCCCATGTTCTGCCATGGGGTCATCACAGCCTGGTTGCCCGGGTGCCTGGGACCTTCAAAGCCGGTAAGGAGGGAAGAAGTCGGCCTGGCGCCCAGGAGCCTTGAGGCCACTAGGGAGGGGGAGAAGAAGTCAGCCTGGTGCACAGGACCTTCAAGGGCTGAGGAGGAGGGGAAAGGGGACTGATACGCGACCAGCTCGGTCCGAGAGCGTGGCTGTTTGCCTGATGAAATGGCATGCGTTACGCTAACCGTATTGGCAGGGGACAGGAGCAGGGGGTGGCGCTCCCAAGTGCCATTGTGAATTGCCTCCATCAGATGGTTCCTGAAGTGCTAGGATGGCAGCACTGCAGGGCCCAAAGAGCAGGTCAGGCTGGCGGCCCCTGGTGACCTGGATCGGAGGTGGAGGGAGAGCAGGGGGACAGGCTGGGGGCAGCAGGAGAGCGGAGGAGTTTTCTTGGGTGAAGGTAGTCAGCATCTGCTGTCCTTACCCATCGCTGGGCAGGGCGAGGCACGACTGTTGTCTGTCCACTGTGTGCTTTGCCAGCAGCCCTGCTGCAGCCAGCAGCCAAGGTCATCAAAGAGGAGAAGACATCAGGCAGATGAGGCAGCCCGGAGGCTACTACCCGTCTTGAGGCACTGATGATCCACCTCCTGTGAGCAGATGGAGGTCAAGAGTGGCAGCTGAAAACCAGGCCAAAGAGGCCGAACAGAGGTTTGTTGAAAGAGGGCTGAAGAGCAGCCCCCTCCTGCTGCCCTGTTGTGGATGACTCCTCTGTGCTCGGTCCCCACGGCATCGGAGGCGGTACCGAGGTGCTGGCGTGAAACGTTAGGATGCTGCAAAGGAGCAGGCAGTGACAGGCAAGAAGGCAGATCCTCTCCTCGGCTGCATGGTCCCTCCTGTGTTTAGCAAAGTCGTCGGGTTTTTCGTGGTTTAACCCCAGCCGGCGGCTAAGCACCACGCAGCCGCTCGCTCACTGCCCCCCCACCCCTGGGATGGGGGAGAGAATCAGGAAAAAAAAAACCCGCGTGTGTTGAGATAAAGACAGTTTAATAGGACAGAAAAGAATGAAAAACAATGATAATGATAATAATAATATGACAATAGTAATACTAAAAGAATTAAACTATACAAAGCAAGTGGTGCACAATGCAATTGCTCACCACTCGTTGACCGATGCCCAGTTAGTTCCCGAGCCGCGATCCCCCCTCCCAGCCAGCTCCCCCAGTTTATATACTGGGCATGATGTCATATGGTATGGAATAGCTCTTTGGCCAGTTTGGGTCAGCTGCCCAGCTGTGTCCCCTCCCAGCTTCTTGTGCCCCTCCAGCCTTCTTGCTGGCTGGGCATGAGAAGCTGAAAAATCCTTGACTTAGTATAAGCACTACTTAGCAACAACTAAAAACATCAGTGTGTTATCAACGTTATTTTCCTACTAAATCCAAAACACAGCACTATACCAGCTACTAGGAAGAAAATCAACTCTGTCCTAGCCGAAACCAGGACAGGGTTGCAGTGCTGGATAGCTGAAGATAGCTTTGCAAATTAACGTTTCCAATGTCAAAATGCCGACTGAGGCAGACCCAGTCTGCACTGGTCTGCCAGAGCTTCCTAGAGCCTGGAAGCCCTGGCAGCTGGTTCTGGTCAGGCTCCTTGTTGCCTCTACTAATAACAGCAGTGAAATCTATAGATATATTTTTTTAATCTTTCTTTTTTTTTTTTTCCCCCCAGGCATCTTCAGAGCAATAATACCAAAAAGTCAACTAAGAAAAAACCCTGGCCAGGTCATCTTATGGACAAGATGCCTTCCGTAAAAGGAGCTTCTTGCACGAGAATTCCTCAGCCACATTCACCCAACCAAGCCTGCCTGCCATGGCATTTTGTGAATGGTAACAAACGCCATGCTGCCCAAGCACAAGAGCTGTAGCTAAAGCGTGTGAGTGAGGAGTGGGCGGCAGAGGCCCCCCCTGCTCGACATCCAGCTGCCAGGATCCTCTGCTTCCCTGGGCTGCATGGGGCACTGCCAGCTCCTGAGCCCTGAGCCTGTAATGAGCTCAGCAGGGAGGTAACTGCACCTCTGAATGTCAGATGCCAGCTGGAGGAGCGGTGCTAGAGGAGGCTTGGAAGCAAATCTGACTTTGTCCTGGAAGGCGAGGTTGCGGTGTGACAATTAAATCCAGCATTTGGCTGGTGGCTGGTCCCAGGGAAATGGTGCTGGAGCAACGGTGTGGAAAAGAAACCCTCGTAACCCGAATGTGCCAGCCAAAGCTGTGAACAGGCACGCTTACAGCCCTGGGCAGGTTTTTTATTCATCTGGCTGGTGCGGCCCGGCGAAGAGGTGGGAGCTCTGCCAGCAGATGAGCAGCTCTTCACCAGCAGTGCGTGGGGAAGCCCTGTGGCTGCCAGCTGCTGGCTACGCGAGGTGCCCGGGCTGTGGAGGCTGCATGGCCGCTGTGCATCCCCATGCGTCCCTGTGTAGCCCCGTGTCACAAAGGGGCAGTGATGCGGCACCCGCCCGGTGCTTGTGAGCTCACCTGGCCAGGGCTTGATATCCTGAAAAGCGTGCCAGCGAAAGCTAGTTGGGCTGAGCTGGCCTTCGGGATAGCTCGGCTCCTTCCTTTGCGACTTGCGTGCCTACTGTTTTCCAACTGTTTGTTGTTTACTGCCCACTTCTCCACAACCATCCTCTTTCCAAGGTAATTATGCTTTGACTTCAGGCCAGATCATAGAGTAGGTAGATACGGGATAAAAGTATAGGCTGGTCTATACCTTCCAAGCTGTAGGCTGAGCTATTACACCTTTATAGGCTGGCCAGAGATGGGCTATGGGTAGAGTTCCTATTTGCTAATTCTTATTTCTTTACCATATCCCGGCACAGGTAAGTAGGGGGGTGGCCATCAGAATGCAGCTCTGCAGCAGTTACAAGTTCCACTGAAACACTTTGAATGGTGGATGCTGTTCTGTGGGTTTCGTTTTTTTTTTTTTTTTTAATTATTATGTTGAGCTACAATTATTTCTTTGCAGTCAGGTGACGGGTTTGTGCTGATCTCCTCTTTCTGGAGAACACCCTGACATCCGTTGTCATCCAGAGCTTTCCCTCTGTTCCTGAGAGGAGTGATGGCCACAATGGGAAACGACTCCTGTGAGTAAGAGCTTCACCAGTGGGTTTGGATTTTGTGAATGCCCAAAGGCAACGGGCATGGCTGGTGCTCTATCCTGAATGTTGATGTGCTGACAGCCTAGAGTGAATTCTGGGGCGCTTTGTGATAGCAGCCAGACTTACTCAGGTGTTTTCGATTAGACACAGGAAAACACGTTTTGTCACTCCTCTGCCACTACGTACAAGTCTTTGAAAGATGACATTGCTCATAGAAAGATCTGACATCAGTAGGGTTACCTTCTGGGCTAGGCACTTGCTTGTTTTCGTCAAGTTACAATCAGGAAAAGGGAAGACTTGAGCTGATAATCCAGTTCAAGACTCTAGAGGGAAAGGAAGGTAGCCTGAGGCACAGAAATCAGAGTGTGGGTTTGTTGGACTGTGGGCAGTGGGGGAGCAGACTATTTTCCAAAACTGTTTCCTGACCAGTAAATGTCAATGGCAGTGCTAGGCTTCCCCCGATGTTTCTGGGTTGGAGGTTAGAGCTGTGCTCCTGTAGAGAACTCGACTTTTAAAGATGCTTTTGTGCAACAATATCGACCTCATCTCTTTTCAAATGTCATTTCTCTGCAGTCGTCGTTGCCGAGGGAATGGCTCCGCCACAAAGGATCCTCTTTCCCCCGGAGAAGATTTGCATGGAGTGGCAGCGACGACAGAGAGCTGGAGCGGGACTCCACAACCTGGGCAATACGTGCTTCCTCAACTCCGTCCTGCAGTGCCTGACGTACACACCCCCTCTGGCCAACTACCTGCTCTCTCGGGAGCACAGCCGGTCGTGTGAGTACTTTGATGAACATCTTGTAAATCTGTTGGGCACTTGCCAAGGATTCCCAGAATCTGGAATTTGTTTTAGGAGAAAAGCAGCCCTTCTTTGTCAACCCCCGAGTTGGTGTTCTTTGAACACTCAAGCCTAGAAGCCGCTTGTCCTATCTAGGTGTGCTCATCTTCGGAAAGGCACCTCTTTCTAGCCCCGGGTCTCTGTCCCTATTCCTGCAAGTTAAACCCTCTTTGGTTATTGCACAGAAAACTTCTGTCACTTTAGCATCCCTGTGAAGAATGCTTTCTACGCACAAAAATGTCCCGGGCTTGTTGGGACATTGGCACCTTGGGAGAAGAGGAGTGGAGACTGTTGTTATAACTTCAAGGTCTCCATTAGGTTTCCCGTCGCTATGGGTATTTTGCTAACCTGAGAAGCTTCCTTCCCTCCGTCTGTCCCTCTTCAGGTCGTCAGCAAGGCTTCTGCATGATGTGCATAATGGAAGCGCACGTTAACAAGGTCCTGCATTCCTCAGCCAGTGCCATCCAGCCTCGGGCTGTCATCAGTGTTCTCACACGTAAGTCATTTCAGGTGCTTTGACATGTTTTCTTCCGTTCTTGTAGGAGAGAGCTACTAACTTCTTCTTTCTTAGGAATAGGAGAACATTTCCAGCTTGGCATGCAGCAAGACGCCCACGAGTTCTTACGCTACACCGTCGATGCCATGCAGAGAGCTTGTCTGAATGGAAGTAGCAAGTAAGCACAAGCAAATTGCCTTTTCAATGTTCCCAAGCCCTTTGGACTCCTTGAGGTACTCCCATCAAGGAAAACCTACGCTCAGGGTTTTCAGACAAAGCAAAAGTCTTGGAGGAGGTAACTCTCTACCTTACCATTTGTTTCCAGCTTGGACATCTCTTCTCAATCAACTACCATTGTCAATCAAATATTTGCGGGCGTTCTGAGATCCAGAGGTACTTTTCCACAACTCTCGCTCTCCTTGCAATGGTCTGTGCCCTTCTGTCTGCCTATGCTAAACAGCTGATGGTGTGACTGGCGTAGTAGGTCTGAAGAGTGTAAACGGGCACAGTCAGTCGACTTCCCCTATCGCTGAGCATTTCGATTTGCCTTCCAGTCACGTGCTTGAGCTGCAAAGGGGTGTCCGATTCCTACGAGGCCTTCCTGGATGTTCCTTTGGATATCGAAGTAAGAGGGTTTGTAATTGTGCTTCAAGACGTCCCAAGGCCCTGTAGCTTTCCAGAATCAACACAGTTGGCTTAAAAACATATCCTGTGAACACAAGAGAGAGTGGTGTTGGTGGGTGTGAGCTGGACTGGACGGTGTCCTTGTGGGGAGGCCACGGCAGTGGTCTCCCTGTAGGTGCTGGCTTTAAGCTGGACAAGTACGCATTATCCTCTCTGCACCCTTGACGTACTCTCATCCTTCTTTGCCCTCCCTCAACACCCGTCTGACTCCTAGGCTGACGGGTGTATTGTTTTCATTATTGATGACCCTGCACGCCATCGGTAGCTGAACTGAGCGGTGGCACAGAGAGGTAGCTCTTGATAGCCCTGGGAATCCCTGGGAATGGAGGGAAATGTTCAGCATAATAGCCTCTTTCTGCCTCCTTCTGGACACTGCTTGCGGTTTCAGGGTGGGTCTCTTCAGCGTCACCTCGCTGGGTTTTTGCGTAAACTTCTAGTAAGTGTTAGGGCGAGGGCGTTTCCCTGAGCTCAGTGCTCTCCCTTCTCACTCCTCCAGGCAGCCTCATCTGTCACCGCAGCTCTGGAGGACTTGTGAAACCTGAGCAGCTGGATGGCGAAAACTGCTTTAAATGTAGCAAGTAAGATGATTACTAACGACATATTAATACTAGATCCTGCGTGAAGGTGCTGCATGTCATCTGTCATAAGTCATCTTTTCACCACGATACTGAGACGCAGCTTGTTTTACTATGGCCTTATGGTACCGACTAGCCTTAAAATAGCATAAGGATGTGTGAGACATGAAAGGTTGTCTGGCCTTCTTGGGCAAGACAGGGTGCACTTCAGCACTTGGCTCTCTGCTTGGTTTCAAGGTGTGACAAGATGGTTGCCGCCTCCAAGAGGTTTACAATCCACCACGCGCCCAAGGTTCTCACAGTGTGCCTGAAAAGGTTTGAAGCTTTCACGGGCGGGAAGATCAGCAAGGTGTGTACGCAACTGGAGTGCAACTTTCTGTTCCTGGAGCAGGAGATTTCCCAAAGCAGCACGCTCTTTCACAAGCTGTTCATGTTGAGGTTATCGTGTTCCCTTCTGGGAGAGGAGAGCTCCCGTGGGAAGACAAGCATGTTCGCTGCTCCGACAGAGCTGCTTTGGCCGAGAACAGTTTCCTGCCACCCAAACCATTCCATGTTGCTTTAGGGAAAACCAAGTTGCCGTGAGCCCCAAAGATGTATTTGTACACCTCTGGCCCCTGGTCTTGGAAGGTTAGTTCGTGTATTATTTCAGGATCATTTCTGAGCCCTCTTGGTCTCTCCGTAGGTTGTGGCGTATCCCGAGTACTTGGATCTTCGGCATACCTGTCTCAGACAGCTGGGGAACCGCTCCTCTACGCCTTATTTGCTGTCCTGGTACACAGCGGTGGCAGCTGTCATGCAGGACACTATTTCTGCTACACAAAGGTGAAGAGCAGCTTCCTGCCTAACAAGGGGAAAATGTGTGCTGGGGAAGACAAACTTTCACAGAGTGTTACTGGCAGCCAAGGCTTTGGGGGAGAAGGTCTCCTTAGGGGCTGGATTGGATTTGTTTTGGCATACTCTTGGTTCTGCAGTTTTCTGCCTGTGTTTTCATTGAGAAACCGTGGAGTTCATCTCCAGGTATCGATGCCTTTCTTTGCAGGCCAGCAATGGACTGTGGTACAAGATGGACGATACGTCTGTGGATGTTCGTGGCATCGACACAGTTCTCAAGCAGCAAGCCTATTTGCTGTTTTATGTCAGGTAATAACCAGTATAAAAATGTGTTCAGGCTACGTTTCCTTTCCCTGGCTTTGCTCTTTTTCTTCTTATCCTCCTGAGTGTTTCTCTTTGTGTCACAGGAGACAATTCCTACCTGCATCATTCAATGGTGTCAAACCTGAACTACCCCACGTCAGTCGTTATCTTTCCTTGCTGGGCTTTAGGCTGCTGCCCTGGTGTAAACTGCTACTTGTCTGCTATCTGAAGCTGGCTACTGTAGAGAAGAGTACTGAAAGGGGGCCTACAGGAAAGATGGGGAGGGACTCCTTATCAGGGAGTGTAGGGATAGGACGAGGGGTAACGGTTTTTAAACGGAAAGAGGGTAGGTTTAGATTAGCTCCTAGGAAGAAATTCTTTACGGTCAGGGTGGTAAAGGAGACCCTGGAAGAGGTTGTGCAGAGAAGTTGTCGATGCCCCCTCCCTGGAAGTGGTCAAGGCCAGGTTGGATGGAGCTTTGAGCAACCTGACCTAGTGGATGGTGTCCCTGCGCATGGCAGGGGAGATGGAACCAGATGATTCCTTCCAACCCAAACCATGTACTGATTCTATGATTCTATGAAATGGAGGCCGTAGGGAGTATAAAGATGAGGTCCTGCTGCAACAGGGGCAGACCTGGTGGGAAGATCCCAGTCGAATTTCCCGTTTGTAGTCTCGGTTACGTCTTCTCTCTGTCCTAGAAACCGCTCCAAGAAAATGACTGAACCCCAGAGAAAGCTGCAAGAACAGCCCTAAACAGAGATCACTCTTTTTTTCTCCAGGTGCTCTGATTTGAAAATAGGAGAAAGGGCTTCTTCCTCACCGGCACCATCATATGCCCGTTCCTTCCTCAGTCAGTGGGGGGCTGGCAGCAAGCCGACGTGTTCTGTGGACCCACAGGGTCTGCCTCGTAGGACTAAGGTAACTCTGGGGAGGCGGGTCGGGGCACCAGATGGACAGTGGATTTCTTTCTGGGATCTTGGCATTGCTCTCTTTTCCCTCCCACATTGCAGCTGTCTTCACAGCCGCAACGCTGCTCCCTCTCAAAGCATCCCACCTAGATCCGTGCCATTTGTCCACCTTTGGCCCTTCTGCCTTTGCAGCCCTCCAGGAGAGCCTTTAGGAGGCCCTTAGCTGTCCCCTCAGAGAGCTTCTGGGGTTTCCCCACTGTTCTGGTCCTTTCAGGAGGAAAGGGCAGGACCTTTTCACAGCTGTCTTTGCAGGACGTGGCGGTGGGCACGGAGGACTCTCCAGAGGCCAGCGGCTCCTCTGCAACAGCCAGCAAGAGCCAGCTAACCTGGGCAGGTGCACGGGAGGTGTCTGCAGGCTGGCCGTGCTCCAGCTGGCCAGGCAGGCTCAACATCACCTCCTACGTGAGTTTCTGCTTGCATCGCTTCTTCTGTGCCTGTAGAAGGCTGGTCTCCAGAAGGAAGGCTGCGTGCCCGGTCTGCTGTCAACCATTTAACCGTGTGCAGCACACCGTGCAAGAAGACAGCAACAAAGAGGAGCTCGGATTCAGCCCTTCTTCCCGCTGCCAGAGGAATGGTGCCAGGGAGAGGGTCCGGAGCAGATCCCCGCAGTGGGGCAATGATCTCCGCAGCTGGTTCGTGGACAGCACGGACTACAACCACTCAGCACGGAGGAGGAGGAGAACTGGTCTTCCAATTCGTGACCACACTCTCAGGGATCACGCAGCTCCAGCGCCCTCCAACGGCAGCTCCCGGTTGGCTCCCACAAGCAGTGCTGCTTTGGAGCAAGCCCTGCTGAGGCAGAGAGAGCGGAGCAGATCCCGCAGCGGGGCTATGATCTCCGCAGCCGGTTCGTGGAGTCCACGGACTACCACTGCTCAACGAGGAGGAGAGGAGGTGGAAGACAAGTCCTCTACGTCGTGACCGAGCCCCAGGGGACGATGCAGCTCCAGGGCCCTCCAGTGCCAGCTCCCAGTTGGCTCGCGCACCCAGGACTGCTCGGGAGGAAACCCTGCCAAGGCGGAGAGAGCGGAGCAGATCCCCGCAGTGGGGCTACGATCACCGCAGCTGGTTTGTGGTCACCATGGACGATGACCCCTCAGTGGAGGGGAGGAGGAGGAGGAGGGTTTCAGTGCCCAGAGGTGCACATCAGACAAACCGTTGGGGCGTGTTGGTTGTGACGGGAGCAGATTGTGACCCTGGATGAAGAAGGAGCACAGCATCTTCCTTCTGCTGTGCCAGAGAAGAGAAGCAGAGAAAAAGGAGGCGGAGGAATCCAGGAAGCACCAAAACTGCCCCCAGCAGGGACCAAGCTGCACAAAGGGCACCAGCAGCCCAGCCTGTCCCTCCTCCCAGTGCTGCCTCTGGCCAGGAAGAGCTCAGAGAGACCTTCCAGAGACTCGGACAGCTCTGCTGGCTGGACCACCTGCCCAAAGGTCCCTCGAGGAAGAGCTTTTGGGATCACCTTGAAAAATCAACACTCCTTTGGAACCATCTTGCAGAAAAGCCAAAGCCAGAATTAGAAACACTTGTTGGCCTTGCGTGTGTAATTTATGGGTGTTTTCTTCTCTGTAGGTTTTGGGGCAATTGGTGGAAATAGCCAGTGTGGGAGCTTTATGTCTTGGGATTTTGAAAGCAGTGTGCTTGCATATGCCCATCTGCACTCTCTTCTTCTTAAATAACAAATTCAAGTCACTCGAAGGGAGCTGGGCTGGATGAGCCGACAGCGAGGGGGACTGAAAACCGGCTGAACGGCCGGGCCCAGAGGGTGCTGCTCAGTGGCACCAAGTCTAGGTGGAGGCCAGTAACTAGCGGTGTTGCCCAGGGGTCAGTACTGGGTCTGATCCTGTTCAACATCTTCCTTAATTAATGGTCTGGATGATGGGGCAGAGCACACCCTCAGCAAGTTGGCAGATGACACCAGACTGGGAGGAGTGGTGCTTAGGCCAGGGGGCTGTGCTGCCATCCTAAGGCACCTGGGCAGGCTGGAGAGATGGGCTGACAGGGACCTCATGCAGTTCAGCAAGGGGAAGTGCAAAGGGTGCTGTGTGGGTGACGAGCACCGGCACAGGCTGCCCAGGGAGCCTGTGGAATCTGCACACAGATTCCTGAGCCCGCAGGACAGCACACCCGGACCCAGGGTGTCCTTGCAACAAAGCCCCAGCTGCCCCGCTAGACCACAAAACCCGGAGGGGAGGAGGAGGAGAGAAGCTTTAGCCCAGCCTGCCCCTCCTGAGACATCTCAGGGCACGAAAAGGCAGCCGCGCTCTGCCAACCTGGCAGGTCGTCCTTTGTCCCGGCATACAAATCCTCTCTCGTAGTGGGAGCTGTGCTGGTTTTGGCTGGGATAGACTTAATTTTCTTCCTAGTAGCTGGTATGGGGCTATGTTTTGGATTTGTGCTGAAAACAGTGTTGATAATGCAGGGATGTTTTCGTTATTGGTGAGCAGTGCTTACACAGAGTCAAGGCCTGGGAGGGGACACAGCCGGGACAGCTGACCCCAACTGAGCAAAGGGATACTCCAGACCATATGACATAATGCTCTGAAATAAAAGTAGCGGGGAGGCTGATAGTTTATTTTATTTCAATTATTAAACTGTATTTTTCTCAACCCACAAGTTTCCTCACATTTACCCTTCTGATTCTCTCCCCCATCCTGCTGCTCCCACACTATCCAATACGTCCTCATGAACCACCACTCCCCTTCCAGCCTTTGCTATAACACGCAGCTATCATTCCCTCAGTCTATGGACCACCCCTGTAAAATGTCCAGAAAATGTCCACGAAACGTCCACTGAGTTCATTTGGTCCACGCCTTTGGGCTCCATCTGTTACGGTGGTCACCCAGGACAGGAGAGGTGGTGTGTTGCGTGGAGTTATTGGGCACCAAAGCCAGCTCCGATCGGAACCACGGGATTCCCCTCGTTTTCAGGGTGCAAAGCGTCATTTGCAGCATCTAGCCCATCCTTTCAGTGCCCAAAGCCTCCTTTTCAGGGCCCAAATCCTCATTTTTAGGGTCCAAACCTCTCTTTTATGACCCATAGCCTTCTTCCGGGCCCACAGTTCCTTCTGAGGGTCTAAACCCCAAAGGCGCAGCTCGTTGCCTGGCAACGTCCGCCCAGAAGTCTGTGGGGAGTCAGTGGACCCAGGACAGGCAATCGCACTTGAGGAGGCGGGGGCAAGGCACGTGATTGATATGTAAGCAGGCCGCCAATCAGAAGAAACATCACCTCGGGAAGGGCGGGCTCTGGTGGTGGGGGGAGTGACCCCTCAGGCAGCCAATGAGAGAGAGCATCACCATAGGGGAGGGTGGGCCCCAATCAGGGCCCAGTGACAGTCCAGGTGGCCAATCAGAGACACCATTAACTCAGGTGGTGGGCGGGTATGTGACTGCCTGAGAGCCAATCAGAGGCAGTCTTCTCCTCAGGAAGGAGACTGACAGCCGTCCTGACCTATGCCGGCAAAGACTGATGTGAGAAGAAGGCGGGCTCTGCTGGCAGCCAGGCCGAGCTTCCACATGGTGCGCGTGGGGCCTGCCCCGAGGCCGAGCAGTCCCCGGCCCAGGCCCGGGACCTCTCTTCCCCGTTCCCCCCTTCCCCCTTCCCCCCCCTCCCCTCTCCCCCTCACTCCCCTCCCCCCACCCCGGCCTCCCCCATGTTCTGCCATGGGGTCATCACAGCCTGGTTGCCCGGGTGCCTGGGACCTTCAAAGCCGGTAAGGAGGGAAGAAGTCGGCCTGGCGCCCAGGAGCCTTGAGGCCACTAGGGAGGGGGAGAAGAAGTCAGCCTGGTGCACAGGACCTTCAAGGGCTGAGGAGGAGGGGAAAGGGGACTGATACGCGACCAGCTCGGTCCGAGAGCGTGGCTGTTTGCCTGATGAAATGGCATGCGTTACGCTAACCGTATTGGCAGGGGACAGGAGCAGGGGGTGGCGCTCCAAGTGCCATTGTGAATTGCCTCCATCAGATGGTTCCTGAAGTGCTAGGATGGCAGCACTGCAGGGCCCAAAGAGCAGGTCAGGCTGGCGGCCCCTGGTGACTGGATCGGAGGTGGAGGGAGAGCAGGGGGACAGGCTGGGGGCAGCAGGAGAGCGGAGGAGTTTTCTTGGGTGAAGGTAGTCAGCATCTGCTGTCCTTACCCCATCGCTGGGCAGGGCGAGGCACGACTGTTGTCTGTCCACTGTGTGCTTTGCCAGCAGCCCTGCTGCAGCCAGCAGCCAAGGTCATCAAAGAGGGAGAAGACATCAGGCAGATGAGGCAGCCCGGAGGCTACTACCCGTCTTGAGGCACTGATGATCCACCTCCTGTGAGCAGATGGAGGTCAAGAGTGGCAGCTGAAAACCAGGCCAAAGAGGCCGAACAGAGGTTTGTTGAAAGAGGGCTGAAGAGCAGCCCCTCCTGCTGCCCTGTTGTGGATGACTCCTCTGTGCTTGGTCCCACGGCATCGGAGGCGGTACCAGGTGCTGGAGTGAACGTTAGGATGCTGCAAGGAGCAGGCAGTGACGGCAAGAAGGCAGATCCTCTCTCGGCTGCATGGTCCTCCTGTGTTTAGCAAGTCGTTGGGTTGCAGCGCTGGATAGCTGAAGATAGCTTTGCAAATTAACGTTTCCAATGTCAAAATGCCGACTGAGGGCAGACCCAGTCTGCACAGGTCTGCCAGAGCTTCCTAGAGCCTGGAAGCCCTGGCAGCTGGTTTCTGGTCAGGCTCCTTGTTGCCTCTACTAATAACAGCAGTGAAATATATAGATATATTTTTTTTAATCTTTCTTTTTTTTTTTTCCCCAGGCATCTTCAGAGCAATAATACCAAAAAGTCAACTAAGAAAAAACTCTGGCCAGGTCATCTTATGGACAAGGTGCCTTCCGTAAAAGGAGCTTCTTGCACGAGAATTCCTCAGCCACATTCACCCAACCAAGCCTCCCTGCCATGGCATTTTGTGAACGGTAACAAACGCCATGCTGCCCAAGCACAAGAGCTGTAGCTAAAGCGTGTGAGTGAGGAGTGGGCGGCAGAGGCCCACCCTGCTCGACATCCAGCTGCCAGGATCCTCTGCTTCCCTGGGCTGCATGGGGCACTGCCAGCTCCTGAGCCCTGAGCCTGTAATGAGCTCAGCAGGGAGGTAACTTTGCACCTCTGAATGTCAGATGCTAGCTGAGGCATCTGTGCTAGAGGAAGCTTGGAAGCAAATCTGACTTTGTCCTGGAAGGCGAGGTTGCGGTGTGACAATTAAATCCAGCATTTGGCTGGTGGCTGGTCCCAGGGAAATGGTGCTGGAGCAATGGTGGTCTACTGTGGCAGAGGCAAAATGGCCACTCCGAGCGGGGCGAGGGCAGGGGCAGAACGAGATGCCTGAGCAGGAGAGGGGAGAAACTCAATGCCCCATGTGGGGCAGGAGCAAAGGTGGCCACCCCGATTTGGGCAGGGGCATAAAGAGGCACCTGAGCAGGGCAGGAGTAAATCCAGGTAGCGTGTGCGGAGAAGGGGCAACGAGCTTTGCCAAGCAAGAGAGGGGAAAAACCAGCCGTCCCGAGAGGGACATGATGAAAAAAAAGCCAGCCAAGCAAGGCTGTGGCCAAAGTGGATGCCCCAAGCGGAGGATAAAAAGCGAAAGCGTCCCCGAGTGGAGCAGGGGCAAAACTAACTGCCCTGAGCTGAGCAGGAGTACAGCTAAGTGCCCCGAGCAGGACTGGGGAAAACTAGATGAGCCAGGTGGGGCAGGGGCCAAAGTGGCCAGCTCAAGTGGGGCAGGAATAACACCCAGCTGCCTCATTGGGGCAGGAGCAATCCTAACTGCTCGCTGAGCAGGAACAAGGGATTATACCAGATGTCGCGAGTGGGGACAGCCCCAAGCTACCTAAGGCAAGCGGGGCAGGAACCAAACTGCCTCCAGCCACCGCGAGTGGGAATGTGGCAAAGCTGTGGCTGATAGAAAGCTAAGAAACCCTGGAGGCAGGAGAAAATGTGAAGATGGTAAAAAGCCGCCACGAAGGTATTTTGGAGCTCGAGGGTGAGAGAGCAGCTGGGTGGGGGCCTGGCATCCAGCCAAGGTCAAGCCAGCGCAGTTGCTGAAGGTGCTTCTTTGGTAGCATTAGTTCAGAGTCAGCCTGTGGCTGTATCTTGGGGGGCAGGTAAAATTCATGGGAAATGAACTTGTAAGAGACCAGGTGCTTTGCCACATGAGTCTCATGGACCCCTCTCCCCCAGGGGAAGGTGAGGCCTGAGGAAGGCCCTGGGTGCTGGGCTCAACACGGGCAGTGTGACGGGGGGCAGAGCCCTGTCTCCTGCCAGGTGCCGTCCTGGCCGATGCGAGCGGCTCCCGTCACACAGCTCCTCCTGCCCAGGGCTGTGGCTGGCAGCAGAGATGAACCCGCATTTTGGGAAAGACTTGCCAATCCAGAGCAAATCCAGGGCAGCTCCCCTCCTGTCCTGTCCCTCCTGTCTCCTCCCCTTCTGTCCCCTCTCCTCCCCTCCTTTCCCCCCTTTCCTTCCTCCCTGAGCAAGCCCAGGCCCCGTGAGCGGACCGAGGGACGGCAGAGCTGTGCACACACCTTGCGCTGCTGAGAGAACAGCTCCAGGTGAAATGGCTGTTCTCGATGGCCGTCTCTCCACAGGCCCAGTGTCCCTGCTGGCTGAGGAGCGAGCTGCAGTGGCGGGGCAGTGGGCGCAGGGTGGCTGTGTGAGGAGAGGCCCGGGCTGCCCCTGCCCGCCCAGCAACAGCTGTGCCATTGGCCATGGCTGAGCCATGCACTTGCACATTGACCAAGCCCCAGTTCAGAGCAGAAATTATTACTAATCCCGGGTGCGAGAGCGCTGTTCCTGCTCTCTCCTCCCCGGTGTGATCCAAGCGCATGACTGCCCTGCCTGCTCCTGCCTTGGTGCTTTGGGAACTCGGGGATGAAAAGGAAAGACAGACTTGTGTAGTTACGGGATCTCTTGAGGTGTCCTGGGTTTGCCTTGCTACTCACTTCTGTAACGTTTGCTGGGCTATTCACTAGATGTGTGCCTAGAGAGGCAAATTAGGCCATGAATTAAGTTTCCAAGTAAGAGTTTCCTTCTTACAATAAAACATGCTTCCATCTTCTCATCAGTAACAACCTGAAAGATAGAAGCTGAAGCAGGAGGTGCCTCTTGTGAAAACAAGTAACAGGAGATGGTTGTATTCAGTTCTTCCTTAGCTGCTTCCTACATAGGGAAACTGTACATTAACTTAATCTTTTGTGTATGGGCAGGGCCTTGCTAATGTTACTGTGTAGGCAGCAAGTCTGTGGATGTCAGGCTTTCTGCATGTTTGTGACTGATTTTTCTTGTTTCTTTTAATACGGAATATCTTGCTATGTACTCCTGATGTCTCCGATAAGGTCGTGGGTCGAGAGGAAGACAGGGAGCTCTCTTACCAGTTAGCATCACAGGCAAAACAGACGCAAACTCGGCTTGGTGTAAATTAATGCAATTTATTGCCAGATGAAGCTGACACCTCTCCCCTGTCTTTGGGAGGATCACCGTGCACTCTGAATCGATACAGGCAGGTGTAGTCCGGGTGACCCCAGTTGCTCAGCACTTGCAGCCTTAAGTACTTCACAAACCCAGAGAGCTCGTTCTGAAAGGAGAAGAAGAAATGAGTTGCCTTTTCCTCTCTGGCGTTTGACTACTGACAGAGTAGTGCCGCAGCGAGGGACTTGTTCAACAGCTTCCTTCCGGCTGCCCTGCGAGGTCTTTTGACCTATGGTGCTTCAAGATGTTCTTATCTTGCTCTCCCTCATTTGGCCAGCAGAACGGTAAAGGAAGAAGCAGCTATGAGAAGCTTCAGGAAATACATTGGCAAGTTCTTCTCGCCTGCTTTGAAGGCCATGCTCCCACAGTCAGAAGACCCACTGGTGTTAGTATAATGTCTCGTTGCCTTCTCTAGAAAGCCTCTGAAACAGAATGGCCTCCCTGTCACTACTCGCTACCAGCAACACCAGAATCCTCAGAAAGCCCAGCATTTCTAGTCTTTAACTAGCAGGCCAGTAGTAGTGCATACTACGGGACGTGGCCACGTGTATGCACTTGGAGTCCAGACAGTCAAGCTGGTTTCAGCTTCAACTGCAGCAGTTGTAAGCGCTGAAGCTTAAACCCAAAACGAAAGAGAAGAAGAACGGCATACGCCGTTAGGAAGTTAAAGTGGCATAAAGGTCAGCGTGGCACACGCTCAAGGAGGGGGCTGCCTATAGCCCTTTGGCAGGGAAGCTTCTCCCCAGCCAACCGCATGTCTCCTCCTCTCCTACGATTGCCCTCCCTCTTTGTCCCCGTACCTTCAGCTGGAAGGTCTGACTGGGATTGAGCGCCGCCAGGAAAGTGAACTGTCCCAGGAACGTTCCCTGCTCCTCATGGTGCTTCAGGCCCTAGAGAAAGCCGGGGGTGGAGAAAACAAGAGCGCTTGGTACACCGTGGGAAGACTTAACTTCCGTTGGTGAAGTACTGCTTGCTTTCAGCTACATAGTCCAAGGAGGATGAGCAGAAGGAGAAGATGAGAAGCTGCAGCTAGGTAGCATGCCACACTTGCCTATTCAACGAGTCTAAGCTGGCAGTCAGAAAAGGAGCAGACATTGCCAGTGGGAGGGGGGTAACCTCGGGATCACAAATGCCCCCTGGGATTGGAAGCCAAGAAGGTTTAGAACCGTGCACTGTGCCAGCTGCTTTTCCCTGTGGCTCCTGGAGTACCCTCTTGCCCCGCAAGCTTCCTTTCGAGCAGTACATTGGATAAAAGAGGAATACAACTGCCAGGAGGTTGTTTCTTCTGCGAGCCAGGAGGCAGCCGCAGGCCACTCAACTCTTTGACCCATATTCAGCCCCCGCTTAGAAATGCTATGCGACCCCCTGCCCCCACTCTTGAGAAATCACTTACGTAGACAGCAAAGTCCTTTGGAGCTCTGGAGGTACTGTCTCCATGGAAGCCTGTCCCTAAAGCATGGTTCATGGTGACTGCTCTGGGAATGATTGGCATAGACAGCTTGATGAAGACGTGTCCCTGACTTCCTGGGAAGGGCCAGCAGTTTCCCGGATGATTTTCCAGCTGAAAGGAGAAGAAGAAAGCACGTTCACATGGAGAAGGGTGCCCTGGCTCTTATTCCTGCTGTGAGCATCAGAGGATTAAGAACTGATTTGGCTCATCAGCTCTGCTCTGAACCGCAGCCAATGCCTTCGGTGGGACCCTGCAGGTACCGAACGGAGAAGCAGTTGTGAGAATTCACGCCTCACAAGACCCCTTCAGGGGAGAAACACTTGGATGGCAGGGAGTTGGGTGTGCTACTTGTAGAAGCTCTCCGGCCTCTCCCAGCCAGCGCCTGCTTGTGCTCACTAAGAGCCCCGGCAATCTCACAGCCCAGACCTCTGCAGGCACCTTTTCCCTTCTCCTCCCGTGCCATGCTGACAGTTTTCACAGTGACTGGGAAGACAAAGACTGCAGGACGAAGCTAGCCTGTTAGAAGCTCCCGCGGAGGACCTGGGGCACTGCGGGAGAGGAAATACTCAGCAGGGAGACACTGGAGGTGAGTAGGTCCATGCGAGAAGAAGACAGTAAAGAAAGCTTCGAGGAGCAAAGACAAGGGTAAAGGCCACTCTCAGGAGCGTGTTTGGTTCCTGCCCCCCACCTCTGTTTTTGTGTTTCTTGGTGCTCGTACCTCCAGAATAACCTCAGGAGACTTGACGTAATCCAGGATGGGCAGGGAATACAGAAAGACTCCTTTTGTATTCCGGAAGGATGGAGAAGTCCATGGATGAATGATAGCAGCCCCTGGAAATTCAAACATGAGCATGCTCATCGAGCAATGTCAGGAGGAATATTGCAGTGTTGACTTGAAAAAGTCTTCTAAGGAGTCATCCATCTAGTACAGTGGGATTGCCCTCTTTCTTACTGGCATGATCCCTCTGGAACACAGAGCAGGGACTCATCAAAGTGTCGTAAGGGGCCGTGGAGAAAGACAAGAATGTGACCTAGGCTTTCTGTTCTTCAGCTGTGGTCTGGCCCGTTACAGACTGTGTCAGTGGGTACATTTTTCGGGCACGAGGTGGCCCTTGACTTGTCGCCCCTTCTCTCCTCCCACTGGGCGCATTCAAACGCCCGCCTTGTCAAGCTGGAGAGGAAGCGCTTTGGAACTGGTTGGTTTGGACAATGTCACGGCACCTGATGATTTGAGGGCATAATCAGGCATCGGGACTTGGTTTTCTTCCAGCTTCTCCAAGACTTGATTGATTATCTCTTGAACAGCCTGGGAAGGAACAGAAAGGAGAGCGCCTGTTAGAAGGCAAAGGAACGGGGCAAGCAGCTCCCCTGCAAGGCCAGCCAAGGTGAACAAGGTTCAACTCAGATGTAAGGAACGCCGCAATTGCCCGGAAACCTCCCAAGTTTGCTCTGCTCCCACTGAGCGGTATCAGAACAGAGAGGCTGCTCACGCCAACGCTCTGCGTGCTGAAGGCGCGGGAATGGGCTTTTCCTGTGGAGATGCCCCATGCCAGGCGGCACGGACAGACAAGCCTTCTGGGCATGAGATGGGACTGAGGTAACTATGGACTGCTGAGACCATTCTTTCTTTCTGGTCCTCCCTTGAGGAGGACCCGAGATGTGGACGGAGAGGAAGGTGCGACTAAGACAACTGTCATTCCTGTCACGGCTCTCTCTTCCCCCAGAAGGAAGTGTGGAGCAACAGGAAAAGGAAGTGTGGCAATGCACAGCACTTGTTCCAGCAGCACCAGTTTTTTGGCTAGCTAGGGCAGGGAACTGGAGTAGGATACGTGCCGGAGGGAGGAAAGCAACCTCTGAGTCGAGCCTTCTGCAGTGTGCCCTTACCCATCCGGTAAAGCCTGGGAGCTTAGCCTGCTTCAGGGCTTCGTGGAGAGCACGCTCGGTGACATCTCTGACGCTCCATCGCAGGTGATAAAGCTCTTCCTGGAGCTTACGCAGCTGTTCTGACAGGGTCAGGGTTTTGCTCAGCGCTTCTCCTAACTCGTCTCCTGCTGGCCTAGAAACAGTGAGCAAGGGAGAGACTGTAACTGTTGTGGCTGGCCTCTCGGATGCTGTGGGAATGTGAGCGAGGCAAGAAGCCTGGCTCTGGCTGACTGGCAGGGTAACCACATCTTAAGCAGTTGGGAGAGTTAGTTCTGAAGTTCTAGGAGCTTCAGGCTGAGAAGCTGCTTCCCGGCTGCCTGGGTCCATTTAGGGGAACTACTGAACGTCTCAAATGCCCCAAGCCATCTTTTTCCCTATTACAAGTGCCAACGTATCATCAAAGCCATGCAAGAGCAGATTTGAAGGGGTGCAGGTGACAGTTCCTATAGAAAAGACCAATACCTTCCCTGCCTTAAGCATATACTACTGAGACACGATCTAAGGGAGACAGAGGAGAGCTCTCCTGGATCAGTCCTAGAGCCCTCCACCCTGATTGCCTTTCCTGTGCTTGGTTGCCGGTATCTCGGCTCTCCGTTTTTTCCTCCACCTCTCTCCTGCTGCTCCCTCTTCCCCTTTCTTAGCACAACATCTTCCTTGCCTTGGCTAGCCTCTTCTGCTTGCTCGAGAAATACACTTCTGTCCTCCCTCTCTGCTTGACAGTGGCAGTTGCAAGGCTGCCCTCAGTCCTTGAACTTTGCCCCCCTGCAAAGGTCTTCACGGGCAACTGCTGCTACAGTGACCTCAGCCTGAGAGAAGACTCTCTTTCCCTTGGCCTCTCCTCTCCTTGGAGGGGGCAATGCTGCTTGCAGGGGCTTTCTGTTGCAGCCCAGCAATGGAAAGCCGCAGAGGTGTCTCCTAGCAGCTACTCGCAAGCATGGAGGGAGAGAACGGGATGCAGGATGGAGAAGGCTACCGTTCCCCTTCTCAGGTGTTAGGAAGGTGGAGCTGTGAAGAGCCCAGCCCAAGCAAAAGGGTGGACGGATGGGTGGCCCCAGTCCTCTAATGGGCGTGGGGAGCTATAGCTGAGCATTTGGCAGAAGGGAAGAAAGGGCAATGGGAGAAGGTCAGGGAGCTGTGCGAGGTGAAGTTTGTGTGAGACGGGACATAAACAATGTCCTGGTGGGGCCGAGGGACAGAGCTCCTCAAAAGAACCGTCTAGTCAAGGGGAAATCGTTTTTACCTCCAAGTCTTCCAGTCCCCTCCAGGGAGGTGCAAACGCTCCTGGAACGACAATTAAGGGAACAATTAAATTCCAAGCAGAAACAGGCCTTCTGCAGGAAGGAAGGCAGCGCCTAACAACAGTCTCTGTACAGGCACGGGAAACAAAGAGTTACAGACCCCATGCCTCTTTGTGCTCGGGTGCTCCACCAGCGTACGCTGTGAAAACAGCACCGTGGACCGGCAGGGAAGACAGAAGACAATTCACCTTGGGCATTGTCTTCTTCCAGAAAGCCTCCCCTCTTTGACTTGGGCACGGCTTCCAGTTAAGCACCATCTGTTCTGCAAAGCCTTCTGCTATTTGTCAGGCATTCATTTGCAGGCAACCTCTTCTACGTATTCCTTCCATTTCCTGTCTTCCTAGGCAGCTGGGCTACTATCGCACAGCTTCCTGCTACACTTCCAAGGGTGGTTTGGGTACAGGTCCTTTCTTGATACCACCTGGAGAAGTTCCATTGCTGTGAAGCTGCTTGCTGAGTTACATGCCCACGAATGAATTTTGGAAGTGGTTGGCACGTTGAAGGCTGGGGCAGCAGGACTCTAACACCAATGAAAAGCAAAGGACTCAAGTCTTTCCACGCAAGCCCGTGCTTGCTTTGCTGAAACCTATGCAGGCCCAAATCTGCCTCATGGTTGTTCTTTATCAGCTGCGTGCAGTGCCACCAACTGTGGAGACAGTGGTGTTGGGTCCAGTTGACCTTCACCTGACTGACCTGCCAGGGTGGCTCCTGTAGCTAGCCCTAGGCACAGGCTTTTAAGGAGTGGCACTTTCTGCCCTGGAGTGATGCTGGCAGAACCAGCCTTGAGCTGAAGAAACCTAAATGTCACCTGCTGTCGGAGAGGCTGAACGTAGCAGGAGATGCAGGCCCGGCATACTGCTGCAATCCTCCAGAGGCTTTCTTCGCCAGGCTGTCCCACGTGGTAAACACCTGTCAGACATACACCAAAGCTCTCCTTACACTTCGACCTTGGTCTAAGGCTGGGTTATGCCTCGGGCTGCCCGCTCCCCTTTCCGGGTCTCTCCCAGGTGCCATAGTAGTCTCTCCTCTTGTAGTCTTTGAAAGAGGTCATGATGGTGTCCGGGCTCCACAAGAGACGGACATTGCCTCCCCTGGACTATGCTCCTTGTCCTGCAGAAGCTTCTTAACCTCGTGGGGCAGGCAGGGTTAGCCACTGCCTCTCCCTCGGCTTGAGAGAACTGGCTTAGCCCTCGTGGGGAAGGCAAGTCACCCCTTCCTCGCCCCCACAGCCGTTCCTCTGAAGCAGGGGGAGTGGCAGAGCTCTGTCGAGGACTTTCTGCTCTTAGCTGGGCTCCTCTGGTCTCAGCAGGAGAAGCGGACCAGGGCAGAATGGAGCCCTGGGGACCTCCTAAAGCACCATCCTCAGGTCTGAGCTCTACAGAGACTCACCGAAAGAGAACAGACCGACAAGCAGCGCCAGGGTCACCGTCTTCAGAGCTTTCATTTTCCTACAGAGCAGCAAGGAGGAAAAGGAGGGTGAAGCTGGCGGTACGTGTGCAGTTCAGCAGCAGACTGGAGAGCAGCTGTAGGGACTGCAGGTCTTGAACCTGGCACTCCTGGCGTGAGGATTGGCTTGGTCCTGCACAAGCTCGAGTCAGCGGTGGAGTTGTCACCAACTGCACCAGTGGGGCATTTGGTATGGTAACGATTGGCCCTGTTTCGTTAGGGACGAAGGGCTGCGGATTGATTCCGGAAAAGGGAAGGAGTTGCACCAAAAGCTGTGGCCATACTTCACGTCTGTGGGGTTGGAGAGGGATTCTTTGGAAATGGAAGGGACGTAACAAACGCCTGTTTCTCCTGCCCACCATGCGATGGGTGCTTGTGCTGACACAGTTCTCCACCCCCTCTCAAGAAGAGGTTCAGCCTGTACCCCTACAGTTCAACAGCCTGCAATGCAGGGGATTGTGTGTCTCCCCTCTAGCAGCATTTCTTTAGCAGCCGGGTTATCACTGGCCCTTTTCTTGGCATAAATGCAGACAAATGCGGGCTGGGTAAAGAGGGAGGGCTGGGTAAAGAGGGAGGGAGGGGGGAGGGAGGGAGGGAGGGAGGGAGGGCTGAATGTAAAGGCATGCTGGTAATCCATGGCGAAGCAAGGAAACACCAAGGCAACACCCTGGTGGCTAGGCCCTGCTCCCCTGAAGCCTGATTGGCCAAGAGACAGCACACACTGCTCTGGAAGATGGAAACTCCTCCTGCCTTGTTCTAGGAGGCTCTTGAAAGGCTTACACTTCATCAGGAATAAACAGTCCCCTGTTGTTTTGCTAGAAGACTGCTTGGACCCCTCAGAGGATCTTGTGCTCCTTTTCCTAAGGGAGAGCACTGGTGAGGAGCTGACTCAGTTTCCTAAGGAAACCTCATCTGTCAGGAACACAAGTCAAATCCAGTGCCAACAGAGGCAACAGTGGTGTCCTTCTGGTTTGGGTCAAAAGGAAAACCAGGAAAGCTCAGGGACATAACCCATCCTGCAGAGCGCAAGACAGGACTGTGCTAAGCTCTCGCAATTGCTACGGCAGGATGTATCTGGGCAACCTCTTGGGACTCCCTCCGTGCGATCCAAAATGGACTCGTCCCTCATTTTGCAGAGACAACAGGCTTTCTAGGGGTAGTCCTGGTGTTCGTGAAGAGACTGAAGAGACTGCTGCTGCCTTCCACTACCTCCAGACCGAGCTCTCAGGCTGCCCTCATGTTCTTCCCCTGTCCACCCCCCCCACCCCAGCTGATGAGGTGGAAAATACACTTGGGGAAAGGAGAGGAGGATTTTTCAAACGTACCCATTCCAATCCAGGGTATTCCGGGGCTGTGTCTCCGTATCCGCCGAGGTGCGGGCACCAGGCATCGTACTTGCTCAGGAGCGAGCCAAAAACTCTGCGATCTCCGTTCCCTCAAGACCGAGAGTGACAAAGGTGCAGGGACAGCCCCGCTCTTATGCCCTGCTGTGTCTACCTCAGCACCGACAAGGCTTTGTGACATCAGCGGCAGTGGGTGATGTCACAAGAGAAAAGGCAGCACCACATTTCGAGGCAAAGTCCAACCTGACAGGGAGCAGGTTTTGCACTCCTCTCCACAAGGGAAGGAATCCTACCGAAGCAAAATGTCTCCTACCAAGGGGTCAGCTCTTTGAATTCCCACCGAAGAGTGACAGATTTGGGAGCTACAAGAACCCTTCCTAGCCGCTGCTTTTGACACTCTGTAACAAGGAGGGCCTTCAGAGGTGACTGAAGTCAGGCACCAAGTACGTTCAGTGTTTCTCTGGCGGGGCCTCAGGTTCATGTTGGTGGCTCTTTTCTTGCAGCCTGAGAAAGGCAAGGAGCCATAGGGGCACAAGGGGCAGGTGCCTTGCACGTTCATTTCTAGTTGTTGCCATAGGCACCGCACTCTGCGTTCCAGAGGACAGTAGACCTGTCTAGATGAGAGGAAGGGAGTGTACTCGACGCTGAGCATGCTGGCTGCTCCACGTGCTCTTCAGAGGCTGGAGTCCTCCCCTCTTCCCTAACAACAGACACCTTAGGTTTTGCTTTTGTGCCCGAACAAACGACTAGCAGAGTTGGCAAAAGCATGCTACCTTATCCCCAGAAGGACAAGAGGAAGCCTGTCCAATCGCAGATGAAATGCCAGAGCTAGACTGTCCAAAGCAATGGCTCTGCCAGAGTGGGTGCTGTGTTGGATGAGAGCCAGGTTTAGGAGATGACAGAGGCACATCCCCCCGCACGCCCTGGGGGAGTGTCGCTGCCCTGGGAACACAGCTGGCCCAGCAGGAGCAGCTGAGGCCCCTCGATGGCCATTCAGAGGCAGCTTGAGCCAGAGTTCCCCTCGAGGAAAGGTGTCTTGAGTTGGGCAGGACATACTGAACTTGAAGTTGCCCTATCCTGAGTGGGTAGGCCATCTGACGCAGTTCTGGGCACCCAAACTTTTACAGTGCGTTCCTGCTTCTCCGTCTGTGCTCCTGTTATCAGTTGGTGGTGCTTTAACTGCACATGTGTTCAGTCTTCCATTAAAACCAAACATGAATATATCTGTGGGAGAGGGTTCTTAGTCCTTTTTCCCATCCCCTCTTCCTCCAGGGAAGTCTCCGATAAGGTCGTGGGTGGAGAGAAGGACAGGGAGCTCTCTTACCAGTTAGCATCACAGGCAAAACAGACGCAAACTCAGCTTGGTTTAAATTAACGCAATTTATTGCCAGATGAAGCTGACACCTCTCCCCTGTCTTTGGGAGGATCACCGTGCACTCTGAATCGATACAGGCAGGTGTAGTCGGGGTGAACCCAATTGCTCAGCACTTGCAGCCTTAAGTACTTCACGAACCCGGAGAGCTCGTTCTGAAAGGAGAAGAAATGAGTTGCCTTTTCCTCTCTGGCGTTTGACTACTGACAGAGTAGTGCTGCAGCGAGGGACTTGTTCAACAGCTTCCTTCCGGCTGCCCTGTGATGTCTTTTGACCTATCCTGCTCAAGACGTTCTTATCAAGCAGCTACCTTGTGCTGATATTCTTTTCCGGCCCTCTCAGGAAAAGGTTCAGCCTGTTTAGGAAAGTAACATAAGATTGGCGAGGAGGATTGTAAACATGCTCAAGTGACTTGCAGCTGGGGTGTAGAAAAACACATATATCATAGTAATTGTTGTCTATCCTTGTGTGTTTGACAAGCTGAACATCTGTGTTCAGATAACACAAGGCTGTTGTAGACTCAGAGGCACCCTATGGAACATGCTTGAGATTCCTGCCCTGGTGTGGGAAAGATCAAAGCACAGTGGTAAACTGCTCTTGCCCGAATCCCTGAAAAACAGGCAAAACCAGCAGGTTCAGCGATCCTCTAGCAAGGACTGATCTCTGTGGTGCCTGCATCCCCGCTTGTGTGCTTCTGCCTGTGTGCTGCTTTGGGGATCCCCCGGTTCGTGAGGTAACAACAGAAATAAATGTACTCTTTGCATTTCATCTGTGGTTTTGTGGTGGTTCCTTCATCCTGCCTGTGCCAGCTCACACACCCCCTTTCATTACCTGTAGCGTCATGCAATTGCTCACATTGCTGTCTTGATAGAGCATCAGGCATCTGCCCACACACTGAAATATCTTAGCCTGTGCCTTTCAGTGTTGCTCAAAGAGAAGGGATTCATCTGAGGCTGGGGGTGAGAATTCAGTCTTTGGCACCCAAGAATTTCACCTTTATTAATTTCCTGTCTTCCCAAAGCCCGAGCAAGTGATGGGAAAAAAGGATGAGACGAGAGGTGGCGGTCACTGCTTTTTCAGTCCATACACAGCTGAATTTTGTCCTAATACATAAGGTTTAATTCAGGTTAATTTTGCTACCAAGCAGGATTTTTGGAAAGTGTTCAGATATTGTGTGCTTCTCTTTTTAAGGGCTAAAGACTGTCTAGAAAAGCATCATCCAACATGAATAGCTGTACTGTGGACATGTGTGGAGAACAGGTGAATTTTACTCATGAGGATTATGAATTAAGGAGTACAACACCTCCAAAGAATGTGAGGGAATTGAGGAGGGGACACAGGGAGACACTGGCCTCTGTCTCCTCATGCCCCCAGCACCGCAAGGAGATAAAATCCAGGGTGACAATAACCCATGATTTGTGTTATAGTATGCCATAGCGGTATGATACCGTACCTGTATGTTGTCATAGTTATACAGCAAAGGTACAAGTGCAGTGGCGATCCAACCTGATCTGGTTTTGGTGCCCAACAGTCCAATACAACAGACCATCTTTCCTGTCCTGAATGACCATCACAACACATGGAGCCCAAGACATGGACTAAATGAACTGAATGGACATTTGAATGGGCATGACCGTGAACTGTTTTGTTACTGATCTACTCATCCACCCATCCAAACGGTGATGTCCTACCGTGGAGACAGGGATATGGTGGGGAATGGTGTTGAAAGGCCAAGAGAAGTCCAGGGAAATGAAACCTCCCGTATCAAGAAATGCAGTCCTTTCTTCTTAGAACACAATGAGGAGGGTCAGGCATGATCTGCCCTGGGTTCATCCAGTCACCTTCTCTTTCAGACACACAGAAATGGAACCCAACAGACAGGTTCCGTGACACACTCCTCACCAAAGGGAGGCTGAACAGCCTCTAGTTCCCCAGCTGGTCCTCTGCGCCTTTTGGAAAGATGCATGCAGCATACATTTTCCAAGCTGTCAGGGAGTTTCCCTGATCTCCATGAACTTGCAAAGGCAAGACAGAGTGACCTCGCTATGACATCGGCTGGCTCTCTCAGCACCCTTGGATGCAGCCCTGCCAGTTCTGTGGACTGTTAATGTCTGAGCTTGCTCAAGCAACCCCTGACTCCATCCACATCCACTGCTGATTGTTCTCCTCCGGAGTCCTGCTTCAAGGCGCAAAGGCCTGGGAGACCTTGTTGGTGAAGAGAGAGGCAAAGAGGACAAAGAGTACCTCAGACAGATCTGCACCCTCTCTTACTAAATTCAGCAGTGGCCACACATTATTTTTCTGATTATTCTTGAACTGTAACTTCAGTCCTAACAGCTCATCTTGATGCCCTTGGGCTCCCTCGCAAGTATTAACCCCAGGGGAGATTTGGCTTTCCTAAACCCCTCCCTGTTTCTAAATTCTTCCTTTGAAGTGAGGTCCTCTATCCACACCCTCTCTGCTTCCCTTTTTCTATGGAGCTTCCCGATGCGTTGCCTGTTTAGCCAAGCTGGTGTCCTGAGCGGTTTACTTGTTTGCTGGAGTAGCGGCATGGACACTTTATGGGCTTAGAGGATGCCGTCCTTGCAAAGCAGTTGCGGTGGATTCTGCTCCCCTTGAGTGACAGTGCCCACTGAAGGTTCCCGGAATAGGTCAAAGTCTGCCACTCTGACATCTGGCATCCGCACTCTGCTCCTCTCCTTCCGCCCTCCCCTTGGGAGCTGAGACTCCACTATTTCTTTGCTACTAGAGCCAAGGCTGACAAGGATGACAGAGGTTTTCAGATCCAGGTGAGCATCCCATTTGCTGGCCCATCTGGCAGCTGTGCTAAAGAGCTGATGCAAAGAACCTCCAGACACCTAAGGGAGCAGTTGCACTCTGCTGTGCTGGGAATGTCAGGAGGTGGTGGGTTGACTTTTGGCCACCACGTGCCCACCAAGCCTCTCTCACACTCCTCCGCCTTCTTCCCTCGCCTTGGTGGCTGCAGGGTTGTTTCTCTCACACATGTCTCACTCCTCTTGCTTACAGCTGCTGCACAGAGTTTTTTATCCTTTCTTCAAGAGGTTATCACAGAGGTGCCACTAGAATGGCTTATTGGCTCAGCTTTGGGCAGTGGCTGGTCCATTTTGGAGCCAGCTGAAACTGGCTCTCTCGGACATGGAGTCAGCTCTTGATCTCTTCTCACCTAAGCCAACCCTCCAGCCCCCCTCACTGCTACCGAAACCTTGCCATGGAAACCCAATACACAGGGTCGTTAATGTCCCCAGTAAGACGTGAGGCCATTGATCCCAAGGCTTCCTCTGGCTGGTTAAACAAGACTTTGTCCCCTTCCTCTCCCTGATTATAGGTTCTTTATGTCAGAGCAGAGATGTGCTGGACCTCAGCTGTGGCACCAGGGCCAAGCTCAGACATGTAACAAAGCAAGCTGGTAGCAAGTGCCCAAGGTCCCATGCAAGCCAAAGTTTTGCTTCAGAGCATGCTGGGGTGGATGGTGGATGGCAATGGAAAGAGGAAATGAGGTGTCCCTAAGGAGAGCAAACCCTGCCGTCCTCAGGACCAGAGAGACGCAGGGCTGGACTGTGCAGTCGTGGCAGGAAAGCGCTTGGCTGCCTGCGGTGTCTTGGCAGCCCTGGAGGGCCTGTGGTGCAGGTGAAGCTGATCTCCAGGAAGGACAAGGTGTTTTTGCACCAGCTGATTCTCCAGGAAGGACAAGGTGCTCCAGCCTGCCCAAGGAGTTCCCCACAGCTCTGCAGGGAGAAGGTGTGGGTGGAAGGAGCGACCCCCAGCATGGTAGGGCAGGGATGAGCAGGGCAGGGCAGGGCAAGGTCTTTCTGCTCTCAGGAGAGTGCTGCATGTGTCAGGGCTTCTCACCGCTTCAGCTCTCCCTCATGACATTCCAAAGTGGACTCCTCAAGAAGCACATCAACTCAGCAATAACTTCCCCCTTCCTGCCACATCAGGTTTTCTGTGATCTGGTCTTTAGCCCTTGCACACGCAGAGATGCCCCTGGGCAGTGCCCTGCCCCTGGGAGGTGTTGGCAGGGCAGAGGTGAGCGCACAGCAAGTGGGATGGGGTTTGTGAGCAGTGACAGGGAGTTGCGGCGGGGAGAAGGAGACAGCTCCTGGCAGCAGAGACGTGGGCAGGGAGTGAGAGGGAGCTACTGCCAGAAACGGTGGGGAGGGGGTGTTGGGGGTGGCAGGTTCAGCTCCTGTTCAGATGCCCACCCTTTGGGTCCTGCTATGCAGGTATGTCCGTGGGAGCAAAGTGCCCAAGTCTCCTGCAGGCAACTTCAGGACATTGAGCTCTGTCCCTGGGTGTCCTGCAGGGCTGCAGGGTGCCCTCCAGAAGGGCACAGCTCTCCCCTAGTATCTCTGTGCTCCCTAGGATCCCCATGGAGAAGACACCTGGGTGCTGAGGCCATGGAAATGCTGCTGGGCAGCTGTAGGTGGGCAGCTGCAATGAACCCTCTGTGTCTCAGTCTGGGAGGGGAGAGAGGAGAAAAGGCAAGGAGTCTGTCCATCTGCTCTTTGAACCTGGATTCCTCTGCTCTCGGCAGTGTCTGGTTTCTTTTTAGGGGAACAAGTGAGTGTGATCATCCTCCAGCTCCAAGCTGCCAGCACAGGGCAGCTGAGAACAGGACTGCTGGGCAGAGAAGCTCTCCTCACTCTGCAGTAAGGGACAGTCCCTTTGCCTCTCAGGAGCCACAAGATTTCACTTGGAGTGCATTAGAAAGGTCAGGGATTTCAGCCATCCAAAACCGCTCCTAAATGTGGCAGGTGCAACTAGAACAAAAGAAACAAAACAAAATCCCCTCAGCTCTATTCTGCAGTTGGGCAAATTGCGAACAACCATGCCAAAAAGCTCCTTGATGTATCACGAGTGCATTTAAGTTGAGATCAGCCTGCGTTCCTCGTTCCCTCTCGCTGCACAGGAAGAAGGACTCCTGAGGAGCCCATTACAGAGTCCCTGCTCCCAATGGCCCCTCAGCCAGTAAAACCCAGAGCTCAAGTGAGGGAGCTGCAGAGAGGTCTTGCTGAAAAGAGAGAGTCTGAGTGTGGGATTGCTATGAGAGATGCACTATGTTTTGCTCGGAGAAGGCTGGCCTAACTCAGTACTGCCTTTTCCTTCTCAACAGATAAGCAAAGCCAGAGGCAGCAAATGTCCAACAGCAGCTCCATCAGCCAGTTCCTCCTCCTGGCGTTCGCAGACACGCGGGAGCTGCAGCTCTTGCACTTCTGGCTCTTCCTGGGCACCTACCTGGCTGCCCTCCTGGGCAACGGCCTCGTCATCACCACCATAGCCTGTGACCAGCACCTGCACACCCCCATGTACTTCTTCCTCCTCAACCTCTCCATCTTTGACCTTGGCTCCATCTCCACTACTGTCCCCAAAGCCATGACCAATTCCTTGTGGGACACCAGAGCCATCTCGTACTTGGGATGCGCTGCCCAGGTCTTTCTGTTTTTCTTCTTGGTTGGAGCAGAGTTTTCCCTTCTCACCATCATGGCCTATGACCGCTACATTGCCATCTGCAAACCCCTGCACTACGGGACCCTCCTGGGCAGCAGAGCTTGTGTCCACATGGCAGCAGCTGCCTGGGGCAGTGGGTTTCTCTATGCTGTCCTGCACACAACCAATACATTTTCCATACCACTCTGCCAAGGCAATGCTTTGGACCAGTTCTTCTGTGAAGTTCCCCAGATTCTCAAGCTCTCCTGCTCACAATCCTACCTCAGGGAAGTTGGGCTTCTTGGTTATAGTGCTTTTCTATTTTTGGTGGTGTTTTGTTTTCATCGTGCTGTCCTATGTGCAGATCTTCAGGGCCATGCTGAGGATCCACTCCAAGCACGGACGGCACAAAGCCTTTTCCACATGTCTCCCTCACCTGGCTGTGGTCTCCCTGTTTCTGAGCACTGCCATCTTTGCCTACCTGAAGCCCCCCTCCATCTCCTCCCCATCCTTGGATATGGTGGTGCCAGTCCTGTACGTGGCGGTTCCTCCAGCAGTGAACCCCCTCCTGTACAGCATGAGGAACAAGAAACTCAAGAATGCCCTGAAGAACCTCATTCTAGAGGTAGTATTTCAGCAGCAATAAGCTGCCCATCTCTCTTCACAAGTTTTCTCCAAATTATCTCAGGCAACTTGTGTCCTTTGGGCATTACAGCTGGCATGTTATGCATCAGAAGAGATTGTCATTTCAAGAATTACCCTCTCTCTCAACACTACAGAGCTCTCGCTGAACCACTGATCATATTCAGTGCTAATACATAATAAATGAAAACATTCCATACTACTTTCATGTCATTGAACTATTTTTCTGTGGAGATTTATGCTTATTTTTAAAAGCCAGTGATTTCACTGATGCTGCTCAAATTCCTGCAGAACAGCTGGTTCTAGCCTTCGGACTCTCCCTTCTCTCTATGACTGAGCGGACTTTGCATCATCCCTCCTGCCCAGACAGTTATGACAGATGGAGCCCAGTCATGGACTGAATGATCTCAGCAAACATTTGATAGAGATGGCCCACAGACTGCAGGAATGATATATGTGTGTACATATTGAAAGACAGGAAAAGTGGTGGTGATGAATAGGAAATGTATCGGAAAGTGTGGGCTCTGGGCATGATGTAAATGCTATAGAATAAGGGGTGGATATTGTCCTGGTTTCAGCTGGGACAGAGTTAATTTTCTTTTTAATAGCTGGTACAGTGCTGTGTTTTGGATTTAGTGTGAGAATACTGTTGATAACACTCTGAGGTTTTAGTTGTTGCTAAGTAGCGCTTATCTTAAGCCAAGGACTTTTCAGTTTCCCATGCTCTGCCAGCAAGCAGGTGTGCAAGAAGCTGGGAGGGAGCATGGCCAGGACAGCTGACCCCAACTAGCCAAAGGGATATTCCATACCATGGAACATCATGCCCAGTATATAAACAGGGGTCAGTTGGCCAGGAGGCGCAGATCGCGGCTCGGGAACTAACTGGGCATTGGTCAGCGGGTGGTCAGCAATTGCATTGTGCATCACTGGCTTTTTTCCTTCCCCTTCTCCCTCCTTTTTTTTGTTATATTCCTTTTCATTACTATTCTTATTATATTTCATTATTACTATTGTTAGTATTATATTTTACTTTAGTTATTAAACTGTTCTTATCTCAACCCATGAGTTTTACTTTTTTTTTCTTTCCTTTCCTCCTCCTCACCCCACAGGGAGGGGAAGGGGGAAACGGCTGCGTGGTGCTTAGTTGCTGACTGGGGTTAAACCACGACAACAGGGGAGATGGGAAGAGCTGGAGAGGGGCTGGGCTGAGCTGGAAAGTGCCTGGGAGAGGACACCACCAATGTTAGCCTACATGTTTGATCAGGCAGGGTGAGGACATGCTCCAGTGGGTGTGAGGTAGAGACCCAGGTCTCCTGGAAGGGAGCTGAGACACGCAGGTGCAGGAGAAAGGAGCTCAGTCGGTGCCCTTGGTGGCATGGACAGACCGGGAAGGTGCCCCAGGGCATTTGTCACCCCCCAGCCTCTCCCATCAGCCATTTCCAGCACTGGCCACTCATCTCAATTTATCAGTGTTTTTGCTCTGGGGCCATCTCCTTCCTCCTGCTGGTCTCGGTACCTGTGTCAAAGGACGAGCCAGCCCTGCCCCAGCCTCTCTTCTTGCCCAGGCCTTGGCGGACCCCAGAGCAGGGCTGTCTGTGAGCCCCTGTGTCAGACAGGGCTGGGGCTTGGCTGGGGCTGCGCACTGGCGGGCTGCAAAAGAAGGCGGGCTGGTGGGGATGGACGCTGAGGGCTGCCATGGGGACTTGTGGTGGGGGATGTTTCCCCACCCCAAACACACCCTTTCCCTTGCAGGGTCTGATGAGGAGGGCCGTGAGGGCATGTGTTGGGCAATGGGGCTGCACTGGCTCAGGGACAAGTCACAGATGGGAGCTATACCACCACAATCAGGAGGTGGAAGCAAGGACGGGCTAGGAAGGAGGAATTTAGAACTATGACCTGAGCATGTGGGTATGTGTTTAGGAAAGCCAAAGCTCAGCTGGAGCTGATGGGGGCTGCAGGCAACATCAAGAGCCAAAGGAATTCCGTCACTGTGTGTGCAGTAAAAGGCTGAACAAGGAACATGCTGCCGAGTGATGAGGGGAGGGTTCAAACAGCAGACCCAGAGGAGGCTGAGGCGCTCAATGCCTTCTTTGTCTGAGTCTTTACGAAAAAGATCTCCCTGGCCTCTGTGCTCAGAGAGCGGGCTCAAGGAGGAGGAGAGCACGTATTGGCAGGAAACTCAGCAGATCCCACAAGGACAGATGCCAGTTTCTGCCCTCGCAGGGGACTCCCCCTGGCAATGGCCCAGGCTGGGGCTGCCCGGCTGGGAGCAGCCCTGTGGCAAAGGCCTTGGTGGGCAGGGAGCTGGACAGGAGGCAGCCGTGTGCCCTGGCAGCAAGGGAGGACAGCAGGGCCCTGGGCTGTATGAGCGGGAGGATGGGCAGGAGATGGAGAGAAGGGACTCTGCCGCTCAATGGAGCACTTGTTAGAGCACATCCAGAAGAGTGTGTCCAGTTTGGGGAACCCCAGTACTGGAAAGGTGTTGGCAAGCTGGAGCAGATTTCGGGAAGGGCCCTGCAGATGGTCAGGGGGCTGGGTCACTTTCTCTGTGAGGAAGGGCTGATGAAGCTGGGTTTGTTCAGCATGGAGAAGGGAAGGCTGAGGGACACCTCACAGCAAGGGGGGCCTCACTTTTTCCACCATGAGGCCAGCCAAGAATTTGAACAAGGACTGCTCACCCTGAGAGGCTGTGCATTCCTCTGTCCTTGGAGGTTTTCAAGACACAGCAAGATCAAGCGCTGAGAAACCAGATCTGACACTGCATTGAGTAGAAGGTTGGAGTGCAGACCTCCAAAGGTCTACTCCAACCTGAATAACCATGTCATCCTATGATCTCTGGTCCCATATCTGACCAGCATAGGAGAGATCAGATGTTTATGGGGCAAGAATCCTCCTGTGTTGTATATGACCAGCTAAGGCAAGTCAGGTGAACATCTCCTCCACTCGCTTGACTGTAAGGCGAGCCTGGGAGGCACTGCCTCAGAAATCTCTACATTCCCCCTGAAGCTCATTGCATCCAGCTTTAACCACCTCAAAAGGCCATGGTCTGCACCCTGAAGCTCCTACTTGTTGGTTTGGGCATCAGGGCAGCTGAATGCCACCTGTGACTCTTAAATCCATGCCTGGTGGTTGTGGACAGCAAGGAGTTTCTCCTTGTGCTGCATTCCCATGTCCCATGGACTCCACCTGGGATTTGTCTCCCCTTGCTTTAGACAACCACTCTTTGGGTGTCTTTCCACTCTTGCTCCTAGAGGCTCCTCTTAGAGCTGACAGGGGGTCTTGACCCACCTTCACTGTAATTTATCCTCACAGCACTTTTAAATCCCTTGGTTCCTTCCTTGTCTTGGCCTCCAGGCACCTGGTCAGCCCCCACACAGCCTGGCTCTTAGCTCCCTGCTGGGCTCTCCTTTCCAGGTGAACCCCCTCCAAGTTGAAGGCCCAGGTGTGGTTCTGAGGTGACATGCTGCTTGGTGTCAGGTCTGCTCCAGAGGAGACAGGGCTGAGCAGGGTGTCCATGAGGGTGGCCTGCCCTCCTGCCTGCCATAGCAGGTTGGGTGGCTGTAACAGAGGAGTCCTCAGAGCCAGCACCCAGACACGTCCCTTCCACCTGCCTCAGCCCTCCCTTTTTTCACACAGGCAGTCCATGACTGACTAGGGCTGCACTCTGACTCACAAACAATGCCAAACTGGATGAGGATGTCAATGCTGAGGGCAGCCATGGCTGCAGGGACCACAGCAGAGAAAAAAGACCAACAGCAGACTCACGGCCTTGGACTACAGGAGAGCAAATTTCAGCTGGTTCAGCATCTGCTTGGCAGGATCCTGCAGATCCAAGATCCATGGAGCCCTCTTGCATCTTCAGGGACAACAACATCAAAACCCATCAGAAACACATCAGTGTGACATTGTGGGAGTCGAGCAGGGCCTAGCTGGAGGCTGGTGGGGATGAACGGGGATCTTCTGGCTGAAGAGTTCAAACACCAGAAGGCATTGCACAAGGTTGGAAGAGGGAACAGGTTGTCCAGGAGGCAGATGGAAACCTGGCCTTGGGGTAGAGGGATGGAGGCAGGAAAGCCAAAGCTCAGCTGGGGCTCCAACTAGCAAGGAAGAGGGATAGCACCCAGAAGGCCTTCTGTAAGTTCACTGGCAGCACAAGGAGTCAGCTGAGGAAAATACAGTCTCATAGCTCAATGGGGCAGGGCATGGAGTGACAAGAGCTGGAAAAGGCTGGGGAACTCCTTGGTTTCCCATTGTTTTCTGCTGGGAAGGTGTGCCCCCAGGCCTCCCTGGTCCTCGAGCCTCCTGTCAACATCTGTGCTAGCAAGGCTGCACCCATGGCAGCAGCAGCTGTGTCTCGAGGGGCACTGAAGCCAGTTGGGCACACCAGGTCCATGGGAGCAGAGGGCATGTGCCCAAGGGTGCTGGGGGAGCTGGCTGGTGTCATTGCAAGGCTGCTCTTGATCATCTTTGAAATGCCAGGGCAAACAAGGAGTTCTCTGGAGATGGGAAAAAGACCAACATTGCCCCCATTTCCAATTCAGGCAAGAAGGAGCATGCAGGGAACTGCAGGCTGGTCAGCCACCTCTGAGTCCCTGGCAGGGGGATGGAGCAAATTCATTTCATTAATTCCTTGGCCCACCTCTGTCAGCTCTTGCTGTCTCAGGTGCCCTGGGGTAGCTGAAGTACCCATCTGCTGCTCGGAAACGGGACCCAGGACCTCTGGGAGCCCTTCTGGAGCATTCGCTGGTCACCAGGAAAAGGATCTCCAGACACCTCACTTGAGACAACTTCTTTCTCTCCATTGACTAGAAAGGGAACTCGAGACAAGTTGGTTTGACATAGACATCTGCACTGAGGAGCCTGATGTTGGGGGAGACCAGTCTCCTGCCTTTCTTCACCTCAAAAGGAGTCACTCTTCGTCTATCGTCGAGGGAATGAAAAGGGAGTGTTCATAGATGGTCTAGAGACCCCTTTCAGTAGACACTCTAACAGAGATGTGTTGAGAGGAGTGCAAGTCTGGCCGCCCAAACCCAGGGTGTTTCACTGAAGTTGGTCACTCTGCTTCCCAGCATCAGCTGAGAGAGCCTGCCACCTTCGTGGGTGACTGTCTCTGGGCAAAGAGTGAGGAGTGGCATGGATGCTCCTGGGAGGGGAGGGTTTCTAGTGCATTGAGATCTCTGCAAGACATAGAAATGTCTTTTTTTAGGCTGCAGGCTTGAGTATGATAGAAATGTTTAGAAAATGTCAGTAAAAATGAGAGAGAGAAGAAAGGAGGAAAGATCTACAGCAAAGACAAAGTTTTAATGGGATTTTCAGCTTTTTTTTATTTCTTTGTCTTTATTTCCTCCTAGTTTAGCTTTGTTTTACATGACTGTCTGTAATGGTATCAGTGCCTCTGCACTGTGATGGTATCGGTGATGGCATCTGTAAAGGCATTGGTGTCTGTATAGGTACATGTGATGTTACTGGTATCTGCAATGGGTTCCATATCTGCCCTGGCCTCTGCAATGGCTTCTTCAACTGCAGTCGTACCTGCCCCGGCAGTGTGATTTGCTTTGCTGATGGCATCTGCAGGGTTATCAGCAGTGGTATGTGCAGCTGAAATGGTGCCTGCAATGGTATTGGAATCTGCAACGGCATCTGCAAAGTACCTGTGTCTGGAATGCTCTGTGTGCAACTGTCCTCTTGGCTGCAGCTCTCCAGTGCAGGCACCGTTGCAGACGCAGATGCCATTGCAGGTGCCTTTGCAGATGGAAATACAATTTCAGGTGGAATTGCTGATGGAGATGCTTTAGTTGCGATGGTACCTGCATCTGCATCTTTCTAGAGGTTACAAAACCTGGGAATAGAAGCTGTTCTGCAGAATAGACTTGGCTTCTTTTTCTTTTTTCTTTTCATTCCTCCCCATCTAAACAAAGCCAACACGGGCAGGGTCTTTGTGGATTAGGACGGGAGGCGTCATTTTAATTAAAAGTTCAGATTCCCAAGCTTTTTTTCTTTTTACTTTTCCATTTTTCAATCAGATACACGCATGTGCTCTGGCTGCTGCATTTCCTAGACCGTGGGGCAGGACAGAGGCAGGCGAGGGGGCGGTGGGGTGGTAGGTGACGTAGCTGGGGTGTGGTGAGGTCTGTGGTGTGGGAGGAAGCTGATTGGTCAGGAGCAGCAGGTGGCAATGAGGTGCTCAGTGCCTGCCAGCGACAGCACAGAGAGATGAGGGCTGAGGGGGCAGAGGAGAGGCAGGCTGGGGGACGTCAAGGGCCAGCAGGGAGGTGACGGCTGGGGCGGGGCTGGTGAGGTCACTTCTGCCAGATATGCTGATACGGTAGGAGCAGGCACATGGCTTGGCTATTCCTTGGGAGGTCACCTCTGTCCCTGCAGGTGAAAGGCCAGCAGCAGGCTGGTGGCTGGGTGGGTGTTGGTGAGGTCCCTTCAGGTGGAGCTGCTGCGAGGCCAGCAGCAGGCTGGAGGGGCATTGCGGGGTCTGTCCTCTCCACTGTGACCCTGGCGTCTGTCCTTGTGGGATCTGCTGAGTTTCCTGCCAATACGTGCTCTCCTCCTCCTTGAGCCCAGAGGTCAGGGACACCTTTTTCGTAAAGACTCAGACAAAGGCGGCATTGAGCGCCTCAGCCTCCTCTGGGTCTGCTGTTTGAACCCTCCCCTCATCACTCGGCAGCATGTTCCTTGTTCAGCCTTTTACTGCACACACAGTGACGGAATTCCTTTGGCTCTTGATGTTGCCTGCAGCCCCCATCAGCTCCAGCTGAGCTTTGGCTTTCCTAAACACATACCCGCATGCTCAGGTCATAGTTCTAAATTCCTCCTTCCTAGCCCGGCCTTGCTTCCACCTCCTGGTTGTGTGGTATAGCTCCCATCTGTGACTTGTCCCTGAGCCAGTGCAGCCCCATTGCCCAACACTGCCCTCATGGCTCTCTGCATCAGACACTGCAAGGGAAAGGGTGTGTTTGGGGTGGGGAAACATCCCCCACCACAAGTCCCCATGGCAGCCCTCAGTGTCCATCCCCACCAGCCCTCCTTCTTTTGCAGCCCGCCAATGCCCAGCCCCAGCCAAGCCCCAGCCGTGTCTGACACAGGGGCTCACAGACAGCCCTGCTCTGGGGTCGCCAAGGCCTGGGCAAGAAGAGAGGCTGGGGCAGGGCTGGCTCTTCCTTTGACACAGGTACCGAGACCAGCAGGAGGAAGGAGATGGCCACAGAGCAAAAACACTGATCAGTTGAGGTGAGCGGCCAGTGCCGGAAATGGCCAATGGGAGAGGCTGGGGGGTGACAGATGCCCTGGGGCACCTTCCCGGTCTGTCCGTACCACCAAGGGCACCAACTGAGCTCCTTTCTCCTGTCCCTGCGTGTCTCAGCTCCCTTCCAGGAGACCTGGGTCTGTACCTCACACCCACTGGAGCATGTCCTCACCCTGCATGACCAAACATCTAAGCTAACCTTGGTGTTGTACTCTCCCAGGCACTTTCCAGCTCAGCCCAGCCCCTCCCCGGCTCTTCCCATCTCCCCTGCCCGCTCCCCAGCCCAGCTCTGCAGAGCAGCCCAGCCTGGAGTAGCCCCACAGCAGTACCTGCTGCAGGGTGCTGCAGAGCTCTGGGCACTGCCCCCACAGCCCCAGCCCCTCTGAAGGGCACAGCAGCTCCTGGGGGCAGGGAGGGCTCTCAGCCTCCCCACATGCCCCAGGGCTAGAGGCTCACCTTGCATGAGGAGATGGAGGTCAGTGAAACTGCAGGACTCCCGGTCCTGGGTCCAGGAGATCCCCATCACAGACTGACTGCCCCCTCCATCTCAGCCCCTCTCCACAGGCCAGCACAAGAGTCCTGGCCAGGGGACAGAGCAGCCTGCCCTGAGCAGGCGCCTGCAGAAAGAGGTTTCTCTTTCTCATGGATTCCTCCCTGCAGGCACAGAAATGCTGCCTTGCTCTTCTCCAGAGTCATCCCTCCTTCCCAGAGACTCTTTCCCCACAGAAGCGTGTCCATGCTGGCCTGGCCGGCCGCTCCTGCTTCCCTCCCCATGCTCCCTGCAGGGCCCCAGGCTGGCGGTGCACTCTGCAGGGCGAGGGGGCTGTGGTGCCCTTTGGCCACGGGGTGAGCCTGCACTGGCCGTGCTGGTCAGGGTACCGAGCAGAGCCAGCTGGATGGGGATCGCTGCTGCTGAGCCCCTTTTCCATCTTCCCTTGATGGCTCAACAGCCAAAGATGGGGCTGGGCAGGAGCAAGGGGAGTCTGCTATGGCACAAAAGGCAAGGGAGGCCTGCACTAGATCCAGGCCATGGGCTTGGACCACTCTCCAGTCTCACGTCCCTTTGCCTTCTGGCTCCTCACAGCCTCTCCTGGCATTGCAGGGCCCTTGTTAGCCCATGGTCTCCTCAGGTTCACCTTTGCCTCTGGGACACTCCTCCTTGGATCGTCACTCAGTGTATGAGGCACCACTCACTGCCCCCCCAGGCTTACATGCTGTGCCTGGAGATCGCCTGAGCTCTCCTGGCTGCTCCCAGTTCCTCTCCAGGATGGCATCTGCCATCAGCCCCACTGCAGGTGGGACAGCACCAGGGAGAGAAATCAAAGAATTGTTGTCTGCTTGGACACATGCCACCAAGAAGGGAACTAATGGTCCAGCCCTCAGTCCCTGACAGATCCCCCTGGGACTCTGAGATCGTCTCCCTGAGGCTATCGAGAACCCCAGAAGAGCAGAAGTCCTTTTGAGGGAGAGGCTCCTTGGGTATAGTCCTGACACCACCTTTGGAAGAGGCATCCGGCCTTCTGGCCCTGCCCTGAGGAGCCCTTTTGGTGACGGTGGTGCTAGCAGGGAGGCCAGCTCTGACACAGTGGTTCACGTGGCCTGCTCCTGCCCGCAGCCACAGGGATGCCACCGTAGAGACAACAGGACTGTCTCAAGTTGAAGGAGACCTTTGGGCTTACATAAACCTAAGGTCACAGCAGGACAGTGTGAGGAGAGCCCAGCACTGAAAAGACCACGTCCTGATGTGGTCCATGGCCATGGCTCCAGAGAAGCAGCAGCCCTGACTCAAGGGCAGGAGAGAGGGAGTGCCCGACAAGGCAGCAAGGGGCGGCTCTGAGGGCCACAGACTTTTGGTGATTTAACTCCTTCTGCATGCTGGGGCTGGTCCCCCAGCTCCAGAGAAGATTTGAAGGGATGGGAGCTCAAACCAAGGATTTTCTGTTGGCTTCTTCATTTATGCAAGGAGACTGCTTCCTTAGGTACATTAGGATACTTCCTCAGAAATAAACATGTTGAACGTCAAGAATTGGGAGGCATACTACTATTTATTTGCAATTAATATTATCACAGGTATAAAAACCAGATATAAAATAAAGAAAAGAACAAAGATAGTCCTGACTTTTCTTGAGATACCCTGGGAGTCACATAAAGATGATGGATTCCTTAATGACAAAGAAATAGTCTGTGTTCAAAGAGTTTCTTCAGAGCATCCTTGAGCTCCTGGTTCCTCATGCTGTAGATGAGGGGGTTCACTGCTGGAGGCACCACCGAATACAGAACAGCCACCACCAGATCCAGGGATGGGGAGGAGATGGAGGGGGGCTTCACGTAGGCAAACATGCCAGTGCTGACAACAAGGGACACCACAGCCAGGTGAGGGAGGCATGTGGAAAAGGCTTTGTGCCGTCCCTGCTCAGAGGGGATCTTCAGCACGGCCCTGAAGCTCTGCACATAGGACAGCACAATGAAAACAAAACATCCAAAGAATAAACAGGCACTAACCACAAGAAGGCGAATTTCCTTGAGACAGGCATTTGAGCAGGTGAGCTTGAGGATCTAGGGGATTTCACAGAAGAACTGGTCCAGGGCATTGCCTTGGCAGAGTGGTAGTGAAAAAGTATTGGCAGTGTGCAGCACAGAATTGAGAAACCCTGTGCCCCAGGCAGCTGTTGCCATGTGGACACAAGCTCTGCTGCCCAGGAGGGTCCCGTAGTGCAGGGCTTTGCAGATGGCAATGTAGCGGTCACAGGCCATGACAGTGAGAAGAAAATACTCTGCTGACATCAAAAAAGAAAAAAAAAAAAAAGCTGGGCAGCACATCCCAAGTAGGAGATGGCCCTGGTGTCCCAGAGGGAATTGGCCATGGCTTTGGGGAGAGTGGTGGAGATGGAGCCCAGGTCGAGGAGGGAGAGGTTGAGGAGGAAATAGTACATGGGAGTGTGGAGGTGGTGGTCGCAGGCTACGGCGGTGATGATGAGGCCGTTGCCCAGGAGGGCAGCCAGGTAGATGCCCAGGAAGAGCCAGAAGTGCAAGAGCTGCAGCTCCCGTGTGTCTGCGAATGCCAGGAGGAGGAACTCAGTAATAGAGTTGTTGGACATCTTCTTTTCCTGGGCTTGGGGCACTGTGCAAGGAGGAGAAGACAGTGACAAGTTAGAAATGACTTATCTGAAGAAAAGCCCATGCCATTTCTCACAGAAATCCCCCACCCTGAGCTGAATGAGAAATAAGCCTGCTCATTCCCCAACCCTAGCAACTGAATGACATGGTGCCTCACAGTTTCCAATACAGCTTGGGCACCTAGTTTCCAGGAGCAACCCTCTGGGGTAGGACCCTCAGAGTCGGAGTCGGAAGAGAAGCTAACCCGCACCCTCACCCTAACACCAGGAGCAAGAGGATGACTGACAGGTGGGGAAACAAGGAAGAATCCTCTATGGTCTGAAAAAACGAAGCAAGGAGAGGAAGGAAGATGGGCATGCAGAGAAGCCTTCTCCTTCCCCAACTGTGCTCTCCGCCTCCCAGACAGCAACAAAGTAGGGCACTCGTTTCTAGCCTGTTTGTTGTAGATCGATTGGAGGACACAGGCATTTCTCCTAGACTGGAGGTGCAGCTGCCAAGGAGTTGCGTCATTCCCTGGACCTGTGGCCTTGGGGATGAGGCTGTGCTGGGTGGGAGAGGAGATCAGGGACTTGCTCTGGGGGAGGCACTGCAGGGGATGGCAGGGAATTGTGCGAATCCCCCTCCCACAGTCTTTCTGGGAGCAGCTGCCTGTCCCTGCCTGCCCATGTCTCTGCTGCCTGGAGCTGTCCCTGCCGGGAGCTGTTTCCCTGTCCCCAGGTCTCCTCCCTCTCAGTGCTCACAGAGCCCATCCCACCCGCTCTGTGCTCAGCTCTGCCCTGCAGACCCCTCCTGGCAGCAGGACACTGCCCAGGGACATCTCTGTGTGTGCAGAGGCAAAGAGCAGCTCAGTAAGTCCTAATGAGAACAGGGGTCTCCGTGCCTTCTCCAGAAGAGAGAAAGAAATCCCCAACCCCCACTGATGGCATCCCCCAAGAGGAGAAAAGTCAATGCACAAACGGCTTCCCTTTCAGGAAAATGCTGCCTTGATGTCCTTCTTCCAAAGGACTCTCTGCCAATGTTGTGGGGGTGATCTGGAGCTGTGAGCAGCCCTGACCCATGCAACACCTTCTTGGCGTCTTGGTGGGAGTCACCCCTTCCACCCACAGCTTCTCCCCACAGCGCTGTGGGGAGCTCCCCGGGCAGGCTGAGTGCTGACCCTGGCGGGCGGCAGAGTCCCTGCCCCAGCACACAGCCCCCTGGGGTGCAGGGACCCTGCTTGGAAGGACAGCCCTGGGCACCCCTGGCTGCACACCCGGCTTCACAATCTGCAGCTCTCCCCGAGAAAAGCAAGCTGTCATGCCCTCTCCCTCTGATGGTGCAGCAGGGAAGCCCTGCTCTGGAACTCATCCTTCTTCCTCCACACCAGCCATGGGCTCTGCCAGCTTTAGGAGATCCCTCCAGGAACTCCTGTGCATTGCCCTGCACCCAGTCACTTACCGTGTCAAGGGCTGTGAAGATTTCTCCTCCACTGAGCTCTCAGCATCCTCCCATCACACACTGCCTTTAACCTGCCTCTGCCTCACTCGACTCCCCTCGGTGCCTGCAGGCAGTGCCCTCAGCCCTGCTGCGCTTTGCAGAGGAGCTGCTCCTGGGCAGAGCTGTCTCTCGGCAGCGCTGCCCGCTTGTCATGAGCTCCCTCCGTCCCAGCAGCCCAGCCCAGCTCAGCAGCAGAGAACCAGCCCAAGGCAGCACTTTCTCTGCCCCCTCGGGGCTCCCTCAGGTGTCCCTGCAGCTCCAGGGGAACCTGCTGTGAAACACGCTGAAGGAATCCCTGATGTTCCCTCCCTCAGCTGGGGAGAGACACTTCTTCCCAGCAGTGGCATTTCACATCAGCAGAAAAATAATGAGGCTTAAGAATGATATTTTCTTGTGCCGTCATTAGACAGGACACACTGACAGGGACAGGGAGTAATCTCTTTTGTCCCTCCTGCTGAGGGAAGGGATTCAGCTGAGTCAATCGAGGCACCTCATGCTGGGTCTGTAGTCCTGGGGCTAGAAGGGACCTTAGCTCCCTCCCATGTCTGCCACAAACCCACAGGAGGTGGGATTCTCTTGCCTACTTTGGCTGCACACAAAATGGGCACCTGCATGGGAGCTCCTTGTCTCAGCTCCCATGGTAATTACTGGAGATGGAGGCCAGCACTGAGGTGGTCAGATGCAAACACCTGGTGACATTTGAGCTGCCAGAGCTGCTCCAAGAGCCATGGAGGTAACTCCACGTTCTAATGCATCGGCTCTGAGAGACAGGGTGGTATGTGGAGCTGCATTTCTGAGCATGGGGAGGGTTTCCTTTGGACAACTGAGATGACCATAGATGCACATGATTGAGAACAACAGACTCTTTCTCTCTTTGTTATTTTCTGGGCAGCCTACACAGGGATTCAGCTGATCAAATGGACTCATGTACCACAGGGAGAGCAAAGTCTCTCTCTTTCTGATCTCCATCAGCTGTGCTGCCTACATCTATCCGACTATAATGACAGCTTCTGGTTTCATCCCACATTGCCTAACAGAATTCAGGACGGTTACTCAATTTAATGGCAAAGAGAGGCTGGTAGTGTTATGTGAGGTGCCGAGGCTCTCACACACAGCTACATGCAGCTGGCAGGGACAGCACTGGTCCTTTACGGGAAAGCCGCCCCCCTTCAAAATGTGTGTGTATCAACACCCCAGACAGCACTGCAGACGATTTGGTGCCGTTGTGCAAGCCACTGCTTGCCACCCCTGCCCTGCAGCAAGGTCTGTCCCTTCTCTCTCTGGCAGACGTAGGACAGGGCAGGAATAGGAAGCACTCCCACTGGGGTCTCCACTCGTGTGCCTACACTCTCAAGCTGCTGGTTTTTCTCCGCACCAACCTTTCCTCACCCCCTTGATGACACAGGCAAGGAACAGAGCAGCAATGTTCACAGTGGGCCTGTCAGCAGCACCTTGTTCTTCCTGGAGATCAGCTTCAGCTCTGCCAAATGCCCTCAGGGACACCATAGACACCACTGGCAGCAGTCAGTGCTCCTCACAGAGGGTCTCGATGGTCGTAGAACTAAAGCCCTGTTGCTGATACCAGCTGCGCAACCAATTGTTGACCCACAGGATCTGTCCAGTCCTCAAGCCCCTCCCCTCACCAGCAGCATGAGGAGAACACCACCCGTGCCACCATGCCCTTCACCATCACTCCCACAGCCATGCAGTCACACTCAATGCTTTCCAGGTTTGGCTGTATCTTGGTGCCTACATGGAGGAGCAGCAGGGGTAATAGCCAAGGCTTGGAAAAAACTCAGCAGCCTCTCAACACTGCACCTTTTGATCAAGGACAGTGGACACTGTTCGTTAGAAGATGCTCGAGGTCGGTGGCAGCTTGTTGGAGTCAAGAAATCCTGTAGCTGTCCTTACCCGGCAGCAAAAGCACCCTCATCTTCCTCAGAGGGTTTCCAGGAGTCCACCAAAGACCTTAGTCATTTTCAGGACACTCTTGGGCAAAAGCCCTTAGGAATGGGAATTCCTTGCTCATCCCGGTGTGAGCAGGAGGTTGGTCTAAAGACCTCCCAAGGTCCCTTCCAACCTGAATAGCTCGGTGATTCTGTTGTCTCTGATGAGAGCTACCGCGGTTCTTGCAGTCATGAATTCCCTCTCTGCATGGCGGTTAGCACCGAGCATGGCATCCCCAAGCCAGCCTCTCCTGGTGGGTGATGTTGCCTCTTAGGCCTGAAACTTTCTAGGTCAAAGTTCAATTGGGAGTGACATCATGTTCAGATTGGACCCTCCTCGCAGCCTGCAACACCTGTGCATGACATCATGATCACTAGTGAGAGCGACACATGCAGAAAGCCAAGTGGGGGTGGCTGTGAAAGCCCTTGATGTGTTTCAGTAAGGAGGATGGCCAAGCCCTGACCCCAGTGCGCTGGGAATGGGCATCCTTTCCTTTGTGGGTGAACCTAATGATTCGATGATCCTATGATAGTAAGATCTTTTATGAAATCATTGTCTTTTTCTGATCTTCTGTGCAGAAGGAGCAGTCAGAGAAAAGCCTCAAATACACCAGAAGGGATGCCAAGTGCAATGCCAGGAAGAAGCAGGTGAGCAGCACCCAAGGCTGTGGCTTCCTGGCAAGGAGTCTGCCCCGAGAAGGGGATCCAGCCTCTGACATCTGGGGACACAAAAGGGGACTTTTGCAAGACCCCTCTTCAACTGAACCACCCTGGATATGTCATTGAGGATTGGGTATCATGTCGGTATATGGCAAATACCGATTCAATTGGCACTGCCCAATGTTGCTACCACAGATACAAGCTGCTATCTTCCAGACATTTATGTTTAGGCAGATTAATGTGGAGTTTTTTGTAGAGAATTATAGTCTTGGGGAAATTACAAAAACACCTGAAGAATTGTTGAGAGATGATTGACAGAAGCTCCAGCACATTTGATTCTCAAGAAATGGGACACCAGAGTCCAAGCGAAGAACGGTTTGGGCACTTCCCTTGGATTTGGGAAACTGAAGCACGCTCCCCTTTGCCTGACAGCCTGCCCTCCTCAGTGAGCTGTGTGAGAAACTCTACCAATGAGGTCTGAACTCACAGTCATGTCAGGTAATTTATGTCTAATTGCAGCCAAATCTGTCTAATTCCAGCCAGTCAAGAGAGGTGATTATCCCGCTAAAATTCAGTGTTGGTGCGGCCTCACCTTGAATACTGTGTGCCGTTCTGGGCAACATAATTTAAGAAGGATGTGAAGGTCCTTCAGTGTGTCCAGAGGACGGCAACCAAGCTGGTGAAAGGGCTGGAAGGAATGTCTTCTGAGGAGCAGCTGAGGACTTTGGGCTTGTCTAGTTTGGAGAAAAGGAGGCTGAGGGGCGACCTCATTGCTCTCTACAGCTTCCTGAGGAGGGGACGTGGAGAGGGAGGTGCTGATCTCTTCTCCCTGGGATCCAGGGACAGGATGTCTGGGAATGGTTCAAAGCTGCACCAGGGGAGGTTCAGGCTGGACATGAGGAACCATTTCTTTCCCGAGAGGGTGGTCAAACCCTGGAACAGGCTTCCTTGAGAGGTGGCCGATGCCCCAAGCCTGGCAGTGTTTCAGAGGCATTTGGACAATGCCCTTAACAACATGCTTGAACTTTTGGTCAGCCCTGAAGTGGTCAGGCAGTTGGACTAGATGATCATTGTAGATCCCTTCCAAGTGAAGTAGTCTATTCTATTCTATTCTAATCTATTGGATTCTATTCTATTTTATTCTATTCTATTCATCCAATGTTGTCCTGACAGCTCAGGATTTGAGCTTCCATTTGAACCCATAACATTTCAATTCACACTACCTCCATCTTCCTTCTGACACTGGCTGTTGTGTGACACGACTGTCCTGGTGCTCCAGGCAGGATGGGCAAACGTTTGATGCCTGAACTGGAACTTCTCCCCTTGCTGGAAATGTGAATGCAGCAGGCTCCAGCCAAGAGGCCCAGCAAAGAAAACTTCCCATAGGGCCAACTAATGAAAACATCCCACAGGCTGTGGGACTTTCTCCTCAGTGACAGAGAACTTGTGAGTCCAGATGATACAGCTTCACCTGTTTTTTCCTCTCTCTTTGTAACATGTCTCTCAGCATTTATGAATTTAAGCTGCTTTGCCACTTTGAATACTAGCCCTGCATGTTTTGTTTTGGTTTTTTTAACCCAAATGAATATGCAGAATTGAAGTTGGTTTCCATATGTGGGACAGCTTTGCACAACATGTGCTCCAAGGGGGAAATATCTCAGCCTGCCATGGGAAATGGGTGAAGCTGTGGGGGATAAATGTGTTTCCTGAGACAATATTTGATATGCATACAATACTAAAAGGTGTGAAGGTGAATGGGCATGAAAGCAACAGGAAAACTGCCCATCCAGTGGAGCTCTGCAGAAGGAAGATGGAGCTGGACACAGCATGAGGTGCTAGAAGTGGGATCAGCATGTAGAAAAGACTCTTCTAAGGAAGGCTGTGCAAGGGAGTACCCTGACTTCACCCAGCTAAAAAAATAGAGACCGGGCAGTATGCTGAAGTGATGGGGAGAAGTGTCCTGGGGTAAAAGAGTGTGAATGAGAGAAGGTGGGAGAGATTTGGGCTGCAGAGGTTTGAGGTAGTCCTTTCAAGGTATGAGCAGGCTGAGCTTTGGAGCCAAGGAAAAATGAACAAGTTCTCAAGGATGTTTTGCAATTAGTGGTACTAGCACTAGTACCAGTAACAAGACAGTGCTGTAAGGGAACTCTTATTCTTGATGACCATCAAGACTACAGCTCTTTAATTTCCTTCTCAACAGCCATTCTATATTGACAAAATTGCTCTAAGTTCTCAGTAGCTAGCCTCTGGCATGAAGTTCTTCGAACAGTGTTTTACCTCTCACTGCTACCTCCTTGTTATCCTTTAAAGCTTACATCTCTTAGACAGATTGGCCCCTAAATCATGCCTGCTCCATCTCTTTTCTCCCTCTTTTCATCAGGAGGAGGAGGTGGAGTAGGGCAGTTGTTTCATTTTTAGCCAAAGAAGGCCAAGGCACAGATCCCAGGTTAGTGCAAAGGAACAAAGGCAAAATGTTCCTGTGGTATACAGATACACCAGCATTACCTGCATTTCCAGGCTCTGAAGCCCTAACTCTGCAGCAGGGAGCCTGGGAGGTCTCATCTGCCTTCATCTGCCCTGCATTTCCGCATGTAAAATGAAACTAACCTAGTCAAAAAGTTGGTTTTGATTCTCTTCACAAACGAAGACTTCGCCTATGTCAGGAGATTGGCCCATACACCTAAAGAAGAAACACACTTTGCCGGGCAAAAAGCTGAGGTTGGCCCATACACCTAAAGAAGAATCACATTTCGCTGGACAAAAAGCTGAGGTGTGCCCAGGAATCTCAGGAGGCATGGCATAGTGATTCCTGGGTTCATGGAGCTGGTCAAAGGCCTCGTCCCTGTTTCTGCAATGATGGCTTCAATGCCCGGCTCATTTGTAGCCTCTGTACATGGATGCTGACATTTATTGAGCAACCTGCTCTGAAAGGATGAGCAGGGTAGGCTGTTATTTTTGGAGGGTAGAAGGATAGTAAAAGAGAAGAACCTGGCTTTGGGCAGGTGAAAAGGGAAGCAAAGGATGTGGTGAGGGCTGTTTGGGGGCACCTGTGAAGCAGCCCTGTGCCTGCTGTGAATTCCTTCTGGGGTCAGGGAGAACCTGAGAGCTTTCCCTCATTTGCAAACATGCAGGGGAAGGAAAGACAGCATCATTCAGACTGGAAGGGACCTCAGGAGGTGTCTCAACCAACCTCCTGCTCAAAGCAGGGTCAGACCAGATTACTCAGGGCTTTATGCAAACACCTCTGGATCACATTCCAGGATAGACACAGCGCACACTCCCTGGGAAAAAGCTTCCACTGCTTGACTATCTTCATGCTAGAAAAGTTTCTCCCTATATCTAGCCTTAGTGTCTCTTGTTTCAGCCCATTGCCTCTTGTCCTTGTGTCATGGACATGAGCCTGACTCTGTCTGCCTGGGAGCTGTACAATGCTGCTGCACGTTCCCCTCAAGATCTTCTCTTCTCCAGGCTGATCAAGACCAGCTCCCTAAGCCTCTTCTGACAGTACCTAAGTTCTCCCACCCTGATGGCCTCAGTGGTGCTACATTGAACTGGCTCCACTTTATCAAGGTCCTTCTGGCATGGTGGGGTGCCAAAACCTAGGGAATGATTTTGGATACCATGTAAAAAGTGCTGAGCAGACCAGCTGTGCTCCTGCCTGCATAGCCCAAGATGCTGTTGGCCTTACTTGCTGATGGCTCAGGTTTTACCTAATGAAACCCAAGGACCACAAAAGCCTTTCCCACAGAGCTGCTACCGACCTGGGCTCTGTCATTGCAGGGTCTTAGTCCACCTCAAGGTCAGGATTTCTTGGCTATCATGAGGTTCCTCTTGGCTCCTCCCTCCAGTCTGTCATATCCTTTGGGATAGCAGCTCTGCCCTCCAGTGTAGTTTCTGCTGTCCTCAATGTGGTGGCTTCTACAAATGCAATGAAAAATCAGCCTTTCCTCTCCTCTGGGTCATTCAAAACATGTTAAACAGGGCAGGCTGCAGGACAGACCCTTGCAGTTCCCTACTAGGTACAGGTCTCCAGGCATAAAAGGCATTTCTCTTTCCTTGCCGTAAGGAAAGCTGGTCCCAAGTGTCCAAGAGCCCATGCGGGCAAAGGCTTTGCTTCAGAGCAGAGACATGGCATGGACAAAAGAGAGCTGAATGTCTTTCTAGCCCTAGCACTACAAACCCAGAATGATATGCCTACATTCACTCAGCTGAAGACATCTGCTCCAGCTTGCAATAATAGATCCTACCCTGTCACCTTCCTGATATCCTGCCTAAATATGGGACCAAAAAGGTGATTCTCATGCCCAACTCCTTTTCTGATAGGAGTAATGGCACTGCTGGAAAGAAGTGTCTCTGCCCAGCTGAGGGAGGGAATATCAGGCATTCCTTCAGCCTGTTTCACAGCAGGTTCCCCTGGAGCCCCAGGGACACCTCGAGGGAGCCCAGAGCGGGCAGAGAAAGTGGAGGAATGGAGGTTTCCGGAGGGCAACACTGACGCCTCCTGCAGATGCGCACACCCGGGTAGAGCAATTCCTGCTGCAGGAATCAGTCTGTCCAGGATTCAGAGAGGGACAGTCAGTGATTCCTTCAGTCTGCCTCAAATTCTGTTCCCCAGGAGAGACCCTGCTGCCTTTCAGGAGCTGTCAGCCCTGGAGGCCCAGGGACACCTCAAGGGATTTGAGGGCAGGTGGGGGGTAGGGGTAGGAGGCAGAGAAAGTGCTGCCTTGGGCTGGTCCTCTGCTGCTGAGCTGGGCTGGGCTCCTGGGATGGAGGGAGCTCATGACAAGCGGGCAGCGCTGCAGAGAGACAGCTCTGCCCAGGAGCAGCTCCTCCGCAAAGCGCAGCAGGGCTGAGGACGCTGCCTGCAGGCACCGAGGGGAGAGCAGTGAGGCAGAGAAAAGTTAAAGGCAGTGTGGGATGGGAGGATACTGAGAGTTAATGGGGGAAGAAATCTTCACAGCCCTTGACACGGTAAGTCTGTGGCGGCAGGGCAAAGAAGCTGCAGTTCAAGGAGGGATCTCTAAAAGGTGGCACATCCCACAGCCTATGGAATCTTTCAGGAAGGCTCTCACAGCTTCTCTGCTGTGGAGGAGGAGGACATGCTCTAAAGCAGGGCTTCCCTGCTGCACCGTCAGAGGGAGAGGGCATGATGGCTGCATTCTCCCAGGGATGGCCGAAGGGGTGTGAAGCCGGGTGTGCAGCCAGGGGTGCCCAAGGCTGTGTGCTGGGGCAGGGACTCTGCCGTCTGCCAGGGTCAGCACTCAGCCTGCCCGGGAGCTCCCCATAGTGCTGTGGGGAGAAGGTGTGGGTGGAAGAAGCAACCCCTGTCAGGGCAGGGTCCTTCTGCTGTTGAGAGGGTGCTGCATGGGTCAGGGCTGCTCACAGCTGCAGCTTACCCCTGGCATTTCCAAGGGAACTTTCCAAGATGGAGTTCCCTGAAAGGGAAGGTGTCTGTCTTTTCAGGTTTCTCATCTTGGTTGGCTGGGTTGGCAGTGGGACATTTTCAAGGGGACTTTTCAATGGGAAGGTCAGAGGAGGGATTACTGTATGGCTAAGGAGCTTTCCTGAGTCTGTGTTTTCAGTTTCCAGCTCTGGGGGCTACAGACAGCACCAGCATCACCTCTCCAGTCTCAGCAGGGTGTCTGTGACCTGCTTTGTAGCCCCTGCACACACGGAGAGGCTGCAGGGCAGAGCTGGGCGCACAGGGGCTGAGATGGGGTCTCTGAGCACTGGCAGCAAAGAGATGTGGGGCGAGAGAAACAGCTCCTGGCAGGCACAGCTCCAGGCAGCAGAGATGGGCAGGAAAGGAAGGAACTGCTAATGGAAACCCTGTTGCAGGGGAGATGGGGGCACCTCCCGGCCACCCCTGCACTGCAGATGCCTTCACTGAGACGCCTCCTTCACCTCTCCTCTCCCACCCAGCACAACCCTCAGCCCTCACGGCCATGGGGTCGAGGGTGGGAGTCACCTCTCTGTCCAGCAGAGCAGCAGCAGAGGTGAAGGGCATCCCTCCTGCCACGTGCCCGTTTCCCGCTGAGCAGCAGTCGGGCTGAGGGCAACTGTCCTGCATTATCGCTGTCTGGGAGGTGGCGTGCACAGCTGGGTCAGGGGAAGGCTTTCCCGAGTGCCCGGCTGCCTCTCCCCTTGCCTCTCTCAGCCAGACCCTCACTATATTTTGCCTTGTTGCTCCACTTGCCTGTTCTAAATTTCTCTTTTTAGTGCTGTCCGACTCCCTGGGGATGGGACTTTCAGCTGCAGAGTCACACACTGGTCTTGTTTATCCATTCATGCAGGTGTGTCCATGGGAAGAAGTGTCCCAGCTTTCCTCTAACCTGTGGGCTGTGGGCAATGCAGTGTGTGGGGCTGGGGAATGAGTCCGTTTTCTCTTACTGAGATGCTGACATTAGGACAATTGGCTCCCTCCTTGGGGTGTCCTTCCAAGCTGTGAGCTGCCCTCCAAGGTGCAAACTTCTTCCACAGCACCTTTCTGTTATCTGAAAGCCCCACGGAGAAATGCAGACGTGCTCTGCCTGAGGGAATGCTGTTGGGCTGGTGAAACGAGGCATGTGTGGCCTTGGCTAGAAGGGGGGTGCTGAGACCTTGAGAAAGGGTGAGACATTTAGTGGTGTGTAGTGGATCCCTCTGCTGTCAGCAGTGCCTGGTGACTTTTCAGGGTAATATAAGAGTTTGATCGCCCTCCATCTCATGAAGGTACGAGTCCAGGGCAGCTGGGAAGAAGACAGAGAGACAGACCAGCTCCCCTCACTCTGCACTAAGCCCCAGGCGGTCCTCTTGCCTCGCAGGTCTCGTTCTGTTCTCCCTGGGGGCAGCAGAAATGTTGAGGGTTTCTGAGATCAAAGAACACTGCCCAGGTGAGATGGGGGCAGCTTTAAAAGACCCCAAACCTCTCCAACTGTCTTCTGCCATCCTGGTTCCTTAGCAGTGGGAGTGCAGATGCTGACAAGCTCTTCTGCGTTAGGAGCGGTTTCATCTGACAGAGTTGACCACCAGGACTGGCCCCTGCCCCCACCATTCCCATGAACCCACTGCTGCAGAGCGGGGCTGACTCCTCGGCAGCCAGCGGGAAGAGGCCCTTCTTAGGGCACGCTCGGCCAGCACTAACCAGAGCTCCTGCAATGGAGCTGAAGGAAGGTCTGCTGGAAAAGGCAGAGTGGGTGTGCGTAGCAGGGGGAGGGTGTAGGAGAAATGGCTGTGATTTTGCTCAGAGAAGTCTCCCCTAATTTGTCGTTGACTCTCCATTGAAGGTCAGGAACCCATGCACAGAGGCAACAAATGTTGAACGGCAGCTCCACAACTGAGTTCCTCCTCCTGGCATTTGCAGACACGCGGGAGCTGCAGCTCTTGCACTTCTGGCTCTTGCTGGGCATCTACCTGGCTGCCCTCCTGGGTAATGGCCTCATCATCACTGCCATAGCCTGCGACCACCACCTCCACACCCCCATGTACTATTTCCTCCTCAACCTCTCCCTCCTTGACCTGGGCTCCATCTCCACCACCCTCCCCAAAGCCATGGCCAATTCCCTCTGGGACACCAGGGCCATCTCCTACGCAGGATGTGCTGCCCAGGTCTTTTTCCTTCTCTTCTTGATTGTAGGGGAGTATTTTCTTCTCACCATCATGGCCTATGACCGCTATGTTGCCATCTGCAAACCCCTGCACTACGGGACCCTCCTGGGCAGCAGAGCTTGTGTCCACATGGCAGCAGCTGGCTGGGGCAGTGGGTTTCTCTATGCTGTGCTGCACACTGCCAATACATTTTCACTACCTCTCTGCAAGGGCAATGCTTTGGACCAGTTCTTCTGTGAAATCCCCCAGATCCTCAAGCTCGCCTGCTCAGATTCCTACCTCAGGGAAATTGGGGTCCTTGTGGTTAGTGCCTGTTTAGGATTTGGGTGTTTTCTTTTCATTGTGCTGTCCTATGTGCAGATCTTCAGGGCCGTGCTGAGGATCCCCTCGAAGCAGGGACGGCACAAAGCCTTTTCCACATGCCTCCCTCACCTGGCTGTGGTCTCCCTGTTTCTGAGCACTGCCATCTTTGCCCACCTGAAGCCCCCCTCCATCTCCTCCCCATCCCTGGACCTGGTGGTGTCAGTTCTGTACTCAGTGGTGCCTCCAGCAGTGAACCCCATCATCTACAGCATGAGGAACCAGGAGCTCAAGGATGCCCTCTCGAAACTGGCTGAATGGACGCTGTTTCACCGACAATAACCTGCCTCCCCTGCTCTGCGCATTTCCCAGAGGCCAAGAGTCTCCTTTATTCCCTTGTCATAATCCTACTTATAGATAATGTTCTGGGCTTCTACTTCTTGTCTTGAGGTTTGATCCAGTTGTTTCTGACCCTTGTACAACACTGGATCACATGTGGCCTGTCCAATAGCAGCTCTTCAATAAAAGGGCATCTCCCACAGGCAGTGCCTGAAGGCTGAGCTCTTCCTCCAAAGGTGCTGCCAATAAAATGTCCACAGAAGTGGTCTTTTAAAGAGTTTTGTCTCCTTGTGTTCTCCCTGTGATTGGGGTTAAGCTCACGGTACCATTGGGTTCCATTGAAGTGAATGTTGTGGTTTTAAAGGCTTTCTTCGTGGTGTCCAGTGGCAGTGGAGATGGGGCATGGGCTCCCAATTACCTCCTCAGGCTGCTTCACGTATGACAGGACTGATGGCATATACAAGTCTCTCTCAAAAATGAATGTGGAGGGATCGGGAGAGGATGGGGACTTGCCATGTGCCTTGGGCTGGGAGGGAATAAAGACTCAGAAGGTGAAACACCCTCAAAGGTGATGTCCTCCAAAAGTAAAGCACTGCATCGAGGTATGCACAAAGAAGGACTCTGAAGTGCCATGGGAGTGAGTGGGGATGCAGCAGGCAGAGGGAAGGGAGAGTGGAGAGATGCGGGAGCTGCCTGAGGAGGCCCAGGGCTCTGGTGGTGCCCTGGGGAGTGGGGCTCATGGGGGCAGAGAAGAGGTGAAATGCAGTGGGGGTTGAGGCTCAGCTACAAAATGACTGCAGGAGAGCCTGGGAGTGAGTGGCCTCTGTTTGCTTGTGTTGTTGTTGCAAGCAGCAGCCCTGGGGCTGATGGGCAGGCTGAGAGCCTTCCCTGCCCCCCAGGACCTGCTGTGCCCTTCAGAGGGGCTGGGGCTGTGGGGGGAGCGCCCAGAGCTCTGCAGCACCCTGGGGTGAGCAGTGTGGTGGGGCCAGGCCAGACTGGGCTGCTGGGCTTGACTGGGCTGGGCAGAATGCGAGGGAGCTGGGGAGAGCTGGGGAGGGGCTGGGCTGGGCAGGAAAATGTCTGGGAGAGGAAAACACCCGTGTAGTACTCAGCTGTGTGAGCGTGCAAAGTGAGGGCAGGGTGCTCACAGTGCAGAGCCAGGCCTCTGTGCCTTGTTCCCTGGACACCCCAGGGAAGCTGTCCCACGGCAATTTTCCCTGACCACCCCACACACCAGCCATTTCCATCTCTGGCCATACACCCCAGCCCTGAGGAGGGACCTTTGCTGCATGGACACCCCTGTTCTCCTCTGGGGCTCTCTGATACCCAGCTCCACTGCCATTAGTAATGAAAAGAGAACCAGTTTCCTACTGACACTCATTACAAACCAAGTCCCAGAGCTCTTGCCACTGCTGGTCTCTCAGCCAAGCCCGTTCTCAGACACCTCCAGCTAGATCAGGTGCTCATGGCCGTGTCGTGACATGTACCGAAAATCTCCATTGTTTGAGATGCCACCAACTGGCCTGGGTCCTTGCTCCAGTGTTGGGCTCTGAGGGATTTCTCAAAAACTCAGCTCTCTCAGCCTCCCCTTGGCCATAATGTGCTCCAGGCCCCAACCATCCTTCTGGCCTCTGCAGGACTCGCGCCACTCTGTCAGGGTCTCCCTTGTGCTGGGGAGCCCCAGATTGCATGCAGCAGGCCTGATGCGCTCCTGTGCTGGGGTAACTTTGAGCAGCAGCCACACAGCCACCCAGCTGCTCCCTCACTCTCCCTCCTCAAAACGACAGGACAAAGGCAAGAAAAAAATAGAGAAAAGCTTATGGGTCAAGGTAAAGAAAAGGAGACCACTTACCCCTTACTGTCATTGTCATCACTTACCAATTACTGGGCAAAGAAGAGTTGACTTGGGGAAGATCAATTTAATTTACTGCCAATTAAAAAAAAGGATGTGGATTGTGAGAAACTCTAACAAAAATATTAAAGACCATTCCCCCATGCCACTCCTCTCTCCCAGGCTCAGATTACTCCTTCATTCCAAACACTTCTACTCACCCAACTCCAAGACAAGCAGGGGGAGGGATGGGGAATGGGGGTTACAGTCAGCACAGAACATCTCTGCCACTCCTTCCTCACACTTTTCCCCTGCTCCAGCTTGAGTTTTTTCAAAGGGATCCCACCATATTTGCGTCCAAGGCTATGTGGTGTTCATGTCTTTCTGTCTTACTTGTCTCCTTTATACTCATAGAATGACGGAAAAGTTGAGATTGGAAGGGACCTCTGGAGATCATGTAGTTGAAGCCCTCAGCTGAGGCAGGGTCAGCTAGAGCAGCTTGCTCAGCACCTTGTCTAGCTGAGTTTTGACTGTCTCCATAGAGGGACACTGCACAGCCTCTCTGGGCAACCTGTTCCAGTGATTGACAACCCTCACAGTCAAACAGTATTTCTTGGGCTCAGATGGAATTTTATAGACGTGAATAAGATCTCTCCAAGCCTTTTCTTCTCCACACTGAACAGTGCCACATCTCTCAGCCTTTCCTCTTAGGAAAGATGCTCCAGTCCCTTAAACCAGCTTTGGGGCCCTTTGCTGGACTTGCTTTAGTAGGTCAACAAGTTGGCTGCACTGGGCAGCCCAGCACTCTGATGCTCACCTGGACCTGGTACTCCCAAATGAGGAAGAGCTGGTCAGGGATGTGAAGACCAGTGTCAGCCTTGGTGGTAGGGACTATGAAATTGTGGTCTCCCAGATTCCCCAGGAAATGGGGAAGGAGAGTAGCAGAGCACAGACCCTGTACATGAGGGAATGAGAACTTGGCCTGTTGAGGACACTGGCAGGTGGGATCCCATGGGCCCTGACACCATCCATAGGCCTTAATGCCCTGACCAGCATCACCTGCGGCCTCCACTCACACCTCTGTCCATGGGCCCAGGAGACCAATTGTCCTGGTTTCAGCTGGGACAGAGTTAACTCTCTTCTTAGTAGCTGGTACAGTGCTGTGTTTTGGATTTAGTGTGAGAATGATGTTGATGATAACACTCTGAGGTTTTAGTTGTTGCTAAATAGCGCTTATCTGAAGCCAAGGTCTTTTCAGGTTCTCATGCTCTGCCAGCAAGCAGGTGTGCAAGAAGCTGGGAGGGAGCATAGCCGGGGCAGCTGACCTGAACTAGCCAAAGGGGTATTCCATACCATGGAATGTCATGCCCAGGATAGAAACAGGGGGGACTTGGCTGGGAGGTGCGTATCACTGCTCTGGCATCGGTCAGCGGGTGGTGAGCAATTGCATTGTGCATCACTGGTTTTTTTTTCCCTCCCCCCCCCTTTTTTTGTTATATTCCTTTTCATTACTAGTATTAGTAGTAGTATTAGTATTATTATATTTCATTATTATTATTGTTAATTTTATATTTTACTTGAGTTATTAAACTGTTCTTATCTCAACCCATGAGTTCTGCCTTCTTTCCCAATTCTCCTCCCCATCCCACCGGGAGCAGGGGGAGGGGGACGGGGAGCAAGGCAGCGTCTGTGTGGTGCTTGGCTTCTGACTGGGGTTAAACCACGACAGTCCTTTTTGGCGCCCAACATGGGGCATAAAGCGTTCAGATAACAACAGATCTGACCAGAGCGTGTTAAAACACATTTGTTATTTGTTGTATTGTATTAGTTTAGTAGTCGCTGATCACAATGTTGGTTTATTGGCTCTTAGAGTTGTGGCGTTCGTTCTTAGAGTTATGTGTCACCTCACTTGCCGTATATAGTCCCTGTGCTGCTGCTTATCACCCATAAGGTGAGGTGGATTAAGGTTTTTGCTTTGCTTTACTATGTAACACTGGTTTATGGTACGATAAAATTGTCGGTTTTGGGACTAGTCTGGTATTTGTACTCAGCATTGCCGTTATCTCCATACTTTGGGAGCTATCTAGCGGAAACTGTTAGGAATTACACCCTTTACCTTTTCTCCTCGGAGAGCCAATCTATGGGGGAGACACCTTCCTTCACCTTCCCCTCCTCCTCCAGGCTAATTACAGTAGTGTTTGAGAATTTTGAAAATTTTGAATATCTTTGGAATGTTGAAACTAACATGGTTCTACTGCTAGGAACTCGCTTGTTCCTGAATGTAGTTCAGGTCTTGTTTAGGGTTAAACAACTATTTAAGAGGACCACCCAGAGATCTGCCCAAAGCTGCAGAGTTATGAGTGGCAGGGTGTGTGGGGTAGCATGGGTAAATGCCTAGGACGGTGGGGACCTCCAGTGTTTTGGAACTTCACCCTTGAACAAGGGCAGAATCCTGAAAAACTAGTAGAACATTTGGAAAAAGTATGCTGTCACCCCGACAATTCCAGGGAGACACAAATCACTGCAATGTTCTGGGGCCTGGCTCATGCCTACCAAGCCCTGTTTAACACTATTCGGTACCCTCAAGGGGAAGCGAAGGTCTCTGGATCTGACAACAAAACGACAGGCACTGCAGCCACTCCGACCCCAGCAACAGGCACTGCAGCCCCTCCAGCCCCGGTGACAGGCACTGCAGCCACTCCGACCCCAGCAACACACGCTGCAGCAACTCCGACCCCAGCAACAGATGCTGCAGCCACTTCGAGCCCCGTGACAGATGCTGCAGCCACTCTGACCCCCGTGACAGGCACTGCAGCCCGTCCGACCCTGGCAACAGGCACTACGGTTACTGCAATGCCTGTGACGGGCACTGCAGCTGAACCAGAGAACCAACCCATGCCGGTACCAGTTGCTCCTGTACAGAAGAAGAAATACTCAAAAAACGCAGCTCGCTTAGCAAAGGATGAAGGTGAACCAGGGTCATCACGAGAACAGGAGGAAGAGGCAGAACCGGAGATAATCACCCGATCCCTATCCCCGAGTGAGCTGCGAGATATGCAAAAGGATTTCAGACGTTGTCCAGGTGAGCATGTTATCACCTGGTTGCTCCGATGCTGGGATAACAGGGCCAGTAGCTTGGAATTAGAGGGTAAGGAGGCCAAGCAGTTGGGATCCCTTTCTAGGGAAGGGGGCATTGACAAGGCAATTGGAAAAAAACACAAGCCCTCAGCCTCTGGAGGCGACTTCTACCAGGCGTGAGGGAAAGGTACCCCTTCAAGGAAGATGTTGTATGTCACCCAGGCAAGTGGACCACCATGGAGAGAGGTATCCAGTACCTGAGGGAATTAGCCGTGCGGGAGATGGTTTATTATGACCCAGATGATGGGCGGTTACCCACAGATCCAGATGAAGTCCAATGTGCACGACCCATGTGGCGGAAGTTTGTACAAAGTGCACCATCGTCATATGCCAATGCATTGGCAGTAGTGGACTGGAAAGACGAGGAGGGACCAACAGTAGATGAATTGGCTCGCCGACTTCAGCAATACGAAGAAAGTCTCACTTCCTCCCTCGTCGCGGCTGTGGAAAAACTGCCAGTCATAATAGCCGAGAAACTGTCCCAAGAGTTCCAGCGATTTGAGGATAAGTTCTGCCTCCCACCTGCATGGACCAATATCTCAGCTATTAGGAATAAGCGTCCCTCTGCTCAAGAGAGAGGAGATAGAAGGTACACCTCACGGGATATCCTGTGGTCTTACCTGCGTGAGCACGGAGAGGATAAGATGAAGTGGGATAGAAAACCTACCTCGGTCCTAGATGCACAGGTATGTGAATTGCAAGGAAAAACAAACACGAATGAGGATTCTTCCAGGAAAATTGCTGCTTCAGGCTCCAGTGAGCACTGTGAGTGGTGTGGCAGACAGAGTGGAAGGGCTGATCTTACTCCCGATCCTATGAGAAGGAATTCTAATCCATTTTTACAAAGAGTGAGTGGAGAATCCTATGACCTGGACTAGAGGGGCCCTGCCTCCAGCCAGGCAGAGGAGAAGGACAACTGCGTTTACTGGACTGTGTGGATTCGATGGCCTGGCACAGCAGATCCACAGGAGTATAAAGCTCTAGGAGACACCAGTGCACAGTGTACTCTAATGCCATCAAGCTATAAAGGGGTAGAACCTATTTGTATTTCTGGAGTGACAGGGGGATCTCAACAGCTAACTGTATTGGAGGCTGAAATAAGTCTAACTGGGAATGAGTGGCAAAAACACCCCATTGTGACTGGTCCGGAGGCTCCATGCATTCTTGGCATAGATTATCTCAGGAGAGGGTATTTCAAGGACCCAAAGGGGTATCGGTGGGCCTTTGGTATAGCTGCCTTGGAGATGGAGGAAATTGAACAGTTGTCCACCTTGCCCGGTCTCTCTGAGGACCCTTCGGTTGTGGGGTTGCTGAGGGTCGAAGAACAACAGGTGCCGATCGCTACCACAATGGTGCACCGGCGGCAATATCGCACCAACCGAGACTCCCTGATTCCCATCCATACGCTGATTCGTCAACTGGAGAGCCAAGGAGTGATCAGCAGGACGCGCTCACCCTTTAACAGCCCCATTTGGCCAGTGTGAAAGTCTAACGGAGAATGGAGGCTAACAGTAGACTATCATGGCCTGAATGAAGTCACGCGCCGCTGAGTGCTGCCGTGCCAGACATGCTAGAACTTCAATATGAACTGGAGTCAAAGGCAGCCAAGTGGTACGCCGCAATTGATATCACTGATGTGTCCTTCTCAATCCCTTTGGCAGCAGAGTGCCGGCCACAGTTTGCTTTCACTTGGAGGGGCGTCCAGTACACCTGGAATCGACTGCCCCAGGGGTGGAAACACAGCCCCACCATTTGCCATGGACTAATCCAGAATGCACTGGAAAAAGGTGAAGCTCCAGAACACCTGCAATACATTGATGACATCATCGTATGGGCAACACAGCAGAAGAAGTTTTTGAGAAAGGGGAGAAAATAATCCAAATCCTTCTGAAAGCCAGTTTTGCCATAAAACAGAGTAAGGTGAAGGGACCCGCACAGGAGATTCAGTTTTTAGGAATAAAATGGCAAGATGGACGTCGTCACATCCCAATGGATGTGATCAACTAAATAGCAGCTATGTCTCCACCAACTAGTAAACAGCAAACGCAAGCTTTCTTAGGTGTTGTAGGTTTTTGGAGAATGCATATTCCAAATTATAGTCTGATTGTAAGCCCTCTCTATCAAGTGACCTGGAAGAGGAATGATTTTAAATGGGGCCCTAAGCAACAACAAGCCTTTGAACAGATTAAACGGGAGATAGTTCATGCAGTAGCCCTTGGGCCAGTCCGGGCAGCACCAGATGTTAAAAATGTGCTCTATACCGCAGCCGGGGAGAATGGCCCTACGTGGAGTCTCTGGCAGAAAGCACCTGGGGAGACCCGAGGTCGACCTCTAGGGTTTTGGAGTCGGGGATATCGAGGATCTGAGGCCCGCTATACTCCAACTGAAAAGGAGATCTTAGCAGCATATGAAGGAGTTCGAGCTGCTTCAGAAGTGGTTGGTCCTGAAACACAGCTCCTGTTCACACCCCGCCTGCCAGTGCTGGGCTGGATGTTCAAAGGGAAGGTCCCTTCTACGCATCATGCAACTGATGCTACATGGAGTAAGTGGGTTGCACTCATCACACAATGAAGTCGAATAGGAAATCCCAGTCGCCCAGGAATTCTGGAAGTGATCACGGACTGGCCAGAAGGTAAAGATTTTGGAATATCGCCAGAGGAGGAGGTGACGCGTGCTGAAGAGGCCCCACTGTATAATAAACTGCCAGAAAATGAGAGGCAATGTGCCCTGTTCACTGATGGGTCCTGTCGCATTGTAGGAAAGCATCGGAGGTGGAAGGTGGCTGTATGGAGTCCTATGCGACAAGTTGCAGAAACTGCAGAAGGAGAAGGTGAATCGAGTCAGTTTGCAGAGGTGAAAGCCATCCAGCTGGCTTCAGACATGGCTGAACGAGAAAAATGGCCAATACTTTCTCTCTATACTGACTCATGGATGGTGGCAAATGCTCTGTGGGGGTGGTTGCAGCAATGGAAGCGGAATAACTGGCAACGCAGAGGTAAACCCATCTGGGCTGCCGCATTGTGGCAAGATATTGCTGCCCGGCTAGAGAACCTGGTTGTGAAAGTACGTCATGTAGATGCTCATGTACCCAAGACCTGGGCCACTGAAGAACATCAAAACAATCAACAGGTAGACAAGGCTGCTAGGATTGAAGTAGCTTAGGTGGATCTGGACTGGCAGCATAAAGGTGAATTATTTCTGGCTCGGTGGGCCCACGACACCTCAGGCCATCAGGGAAGAGATGCAACATATAGATGGGCTCGTGATCGAGGGGTGGACCTGACCATGGACACTATTGCACAGGTTATCCATGAATGTGAAACATGCGCTGCAATTAAGCAAGCCAAGCGGTTAAAGCCTCTTTGGTATGGAGGACGATGGCTGAAATACAAATATGGGGAGGCCTGGCAGATTGACTATATCACACTCCCACAAACCCGCCAAGGCAAGCGCCATGTGCTTACAATGGTGGAAGCAACCACCGGCTGGCTGGAAACATATCCCGTGCCCCATGCCACTGCCTGGAACACTATCCTGGGCCTTGAGAAGCAAATCTTATGGCGACATGGAACCCCAGAAAGAATTGAGTCAGACAATGGGACTCATTTCCGGAACAATCTCATAGACACCTGGGCCAAAGAGCACGGCATTGAGTGGGTGTATCACATCCCCTATCATGCACCAGCCTCTAGGAAAATCGAGCGATACAATGGGTTGTTAAAGACTACATTGAGAGCAATGGGTGGTGGGACTCTCAAACATTGGGATACACATCTAGCAAAGGCCACCTGGTTAGTCAACACTAGAGGATCTGTCCATCGAGCTGGCCCCGCTCAATCAGAACTTTTACGTACTGTAGAAGGGGATAAAGTCCCTGTAGTGCACATAAAAAATATGCTAGGGAAGACAGTCTGGGTTACTCCTGCCTCAGGCAAAGGCAAACCCATTTGTGGGATAGCTTTTGCTCAAGGACCTGGGTGCACTTGGTGGGTGATGCAGAAGGATGGGGAAGTCCGATGTGTGCCTCAAGGGGATTTGATTTTAGGTGAGAACAGCCAATAGATTAAATTGTATTATATTAATTGCTACATAATCTTGCCACTCTATGTCATCATTATTATAATTGTTATGTGCTATATTAATGGTATTACAGTAAGAATTACTTAGATTAATGAAGAATGAACTCTGACAAAACTGAGTGAAGTGCAGCAGTGATGGAACCAGGACTGACTTCAGCATGCAACAATCCGATACCACACACCATCCTCCTGCTGCGCCCAATGTCATCTGCCCGCCACATCGCACCGAAGCCCAATCCTGTTCTGCCAACTGAGTGGACTTTGCATCATCCCTCCTGCCCAGACAGACTGTTACGACAGATGGAGCCCAAAGTCATGGACTGAATGAACTCAACAGACATTTGATAGAGATGGCCCATAGACCACGGGAATGATATCTATATGTATATATTAAAAGACAGGAAAGGTGATGGTGATTAATTGGAGATGTATCAGAAAGTGTGGGATCTGGGCATAACGTAAATGGTAGAGAATAAGGGGTGGATATTGTCCTGGTTTCAGCTGGGACAGAGTTAACTCTCTTCTTAGTAGCTGGTACAGTGCTGTGTTTTGGATTTAGTGTGAGAATGATGTTGATAACACTCTGATGTTTTAGTTGTTGCTAAGCAGCGCTTATCTGAAGCCAAGGACTTTTCAGTTTCCCATGCTCTGCCAGCAAGCAGGTGTGCAAGAAGCTGGGAGGGAGCATGGCCAGGGCAGCTGACCTGAACTAGCCAAAGGGGTATTCCATACCATGGAACGTCATGCCCAGTATATAAACAGGGGGGAGTTGGCCAGGAGGCACGGATCGCTGCTCTGGCGCTCTGGCATCGGTCAGCGGTGGTGAGCAATTGCATTGTGCATCACTGGTTTTTTCCTTCCCCTCTCCCTCCTTTTTTTTGTTATATTCCTTTTCATTACTATTATTATTATTATATTTCATTATTATCATTGTTAGTATTATATTTTACTTGAGTTATTAAACTGTTCTTATCTCAACCCACGAGGTTTACTTTTTTTCCTTTCCTCCTCCTCACCCCACTGGGAGTGGGGAGGGGGAAGCGCTGTGTGGTGCTTAGTTGCTGACTGGGGTTAAACCACGACAGGCTTGGATAGGGTTGTCATGTCCATTCCACGGCATACATGATGGGACAGCCGCAGGCACATGGCTTGGTCGCGTCTATATGAGAAGCTGAAAGGCCAGCAGCAGTCATGTGGTTTAGAAGATCATGGTGAGGTTACTTCTCTCTGGTCAGGTGAAAGGCCACAAGAAGGCTAACGGGTTGGGTTGCCTGCTTGAAGGGTCCTTTCTGAGATGGTCAAGCTTTCCGTGGTAGTGGGAAAAAGCAGGAGAGAGAAAAAAATATCACAAAGTGCAACTTAGAAGGTAGAGACTGGCTATCAGGAGGAAGAAGGGTCACTGCTGTGTCACTCGAAGGGTAATGCTGTGGTGCAAGAGGTCACCCAGAGGGAGAGTGGATCAGCCATGGCTTTGTGTTTCAAGGAACAGCCGGCGATGAGTGGAGAGACATCAGTGAAGGTACAGAAATGCCAGGGTGAGAGCAAGGCGGGAAATAAAGACGGATGTCTGCAGCCTAGAGGAGAATGACGTGCAGGCATGGGACAGTGTAGGACAGCCTGCAGTAGAGATGGTCAAGTGCTCTGGCAAGGCTGAAAGGCCCAAAGGAACCCAGGTCTTTGTCCCCTTGGCCATGGCAGTTGCCTCTGCCACTGAGGCCTAGCAGGAGGAACTTTATTGTGAGGTTCTGGGCTTTGGTTCTTCCTCGTCTCTGCTTGGGGAGGCCGGGAGGTGTTGCACAGTTTTCCTACACTTGGCATTGCTCACCCTCACATCCCACTGCCCCCAGGAAGAGTCCTTAGCTACACATGAGGGACAGGACCTGCCTTGCCATGGCCTGGGGTTCAGGGCTTGGCCTTTGTGCTTCATAAGACAAAGCAAGGGTTTTCTCAGCATTACAGCCACCTGCACAGTGCCTTTGCCTGCCTGCAATCACAGCCTCCAATTCTCTGCTCTAACGAGTCCCTGGGGAGGCTTTGTCAGTAATGGCCCTCAGTGGGGCCAATCAAGGCTTCAAGGTACTTTGGGTTTTGCTTCTGACTTGGACTTCTTGAGAGGTTTCTTTAGTCTCCTCTCAGTATCTGAGGTTCATGGACTCAGCACCAAATACATCATGGGGCTCATTAAAATACAGAAAGCCTAATGAACTATTTCTCTTCCTAATTTCCTTCAAGTCTTCAAGACTTGTACAGCTAATTGGAGTCATTTCATACTGTAGAGAAGGAGGAAGATTTCAAAGTGCACCTACTAATAATGAGGTTTTATTTAAAGTATATTTTTAATTACTTTTCAGTTTAAAGAAGAGGTGATAGAAGCTTTCTCTGATTAATATTGATGCAGAGTGTCTCCTCAGGAGGTCCAGACAGGTAGGAAAAGCAGTCCCTTGAGGTCTGACACTGTATGGAGAACTTTGCTCCTCACCTCCCCAGCCTCACCATTTCTGACATTGGCCACCTGGGACTTACTCACTCTTCCTTGCATCAGACTTCTCCACTGAAGTCTGCAGCTGGATGTTACAGCTCCTTTGCACCATCTCCCGCCTGCTCTCCTTAGAGAACTGGCTGCACACAGGCACAGAAGATTTTTTCCTATTTGTAAGACAAGAAAAGTAAGCATGATCAGTTTTCATAAACAATCAAACACACTCTGTAACCATAGGCTCAGTACAAGCTGCCTCTAGTGAGGTTGCCTTTTTACAAAGGATAATCTTAGACAAATGTTTTAGATGGGTAGATACAAAAAGCTAGATAGAAACATAACTAAAAAGTTGGCTACAGAGAGAATTAGACTACTGAAAGAGAGGCCAACTTTTACTCCCGAACCTCCAAGCAGCAGCATAGGTGAGAGGTATCTGAACGAACAAAGAGTAAGGGGAGGAGAAAAGTGGAGAATAATGGAAAGGGCCTTTGCCTCGGCCATCTGCATCTGACAAGATGACTTCAGAAATGGTCATTGTATCAGGACAGGTGTAAGTATATGAAAGATCAGAGAAACTAAATACACCGTATAACAGGCAAAATAGTGGTAAAGAAGTTACAGGGGAAGATGATTGATATTTCTTTGGAATATCCCTTTTGAATTGGGATTAGTAGAGGTCTCTTGTGAGTGAGGACATGCCAATGTTGCACCCATCTTTGAAAGGGCCAAAAGTGCAACCCAGGGAACCACAGGCTGTACAAGCTCGCTTTGGTGAGGAGTGTGCCATCAATGAGAGGCCTCTTGAGTGACATTTCTGGGCACCTAAAAGAGAAGAATGTGTCCAAAAGCAGGCAGCATGGACTTACCAACGGTAAAGCATGCCTCAGTAAGGCAGTGGTGACAGTAAGGAAAGCGCTCAGGTTTCCTGTGACCATGGAAGTAAGTCAGATGTTAGTATAGTCAGAGCAGCTGCAGCTTTCTTGTGCTGCTCCAGGCTGTGTGGCTCAGATGCAGGGCTACTTGACAGGTATCCCCAAACAGCCCTGATCATTTGCTTTGCTTCCCCATTCACTCCCTCTTCACTCTTTTCCCACCTCTCAAGTCCTACTCTTTAACCAACCTTATCCACTCCCTTGCAAAAAGTCAACCCCTTTTCACCATTTCCCCACTGGCGCTGCATTTCCTCACTTTGCACCCTCCTTTCTTGTTTCTGAGATGGTTATCACAGTGCTTTCTACCTTGATTAGCAACTCCATGACACTAGTACTCTTTTCTTATCTGTAGTGTCCTGTCGCTACTGAAGTTCTGGTCTTGTTAGAGGCATCATGCCTCAGGAGGGACATCAGCACATGTACTTTGAATGCCTGCCTGCTGGAGGTTCAGTCCAGAGGGACCTTGACCCCCTGGGGATTTGGCCAACAGAAACCTGAAGGCTGAGAAGGAAAAGCTGCAGAAGAACTCCAGGCAGCAGCATGGGCAGTGACCATAGCAGCTAAGGAGTGCCCTGAGGAGAAGGGCCTGCGAGTCATGATGGCTGCCATATGAGCCAGTGGGCTTTGCCTTTCAAAAGGGAATGGAGAGACTGGAGAGGGTGCGGAGGAGGCCTGCCAAGATGGAGTGAGGAGCCTAAAGCAGGAGCTGTGAGGAGAGTCTGAGGGAACTGGGCCTCTCTAGCCTGCTGAAGTGGAGGCATGGGGCAACCTCATAAGAGCCTACACCTAAGTGGAGAGATGATGGAGCCAAGCTCTCTTCTGCAGTGGCCAATGATATGACAGAGGCAACAGCCACAAACTGCCTCTTGGGAGCTTCAGGCTGAGCCTCAAGAAAAAGAAAATGGACTAGGAGGAGCGTTGCTGTGATCTCCACCTTTGGAGCTCTTCAGGTTTGAGCTCCACAGCCACAGCCAGCGTGGAGGCTGGACTAGAGACCCCCAGAAGACTCTTTCCCACCAACCCTTCCAAGAGCCTGTGCCTTCACCACGTGCCCTCTGAGAAAAGATTAAGGTGGAGGTGAGGGTCTCTGCATCATATGCTCATAGGAGAATTCAGGGTGGAAGGCAGCTAAGGAGGTTGGTAGTGCAACGCCCAGCTCCAAGCAGGGCAAGCTCTGAGGTCAGACCAGGTTGCTCAGTACATGCCAGCATCCAGAGAGAGAGTTTACACGTGAAGCAGGCACCTAGGCCACCATTACAGACATGGAGATGAGGCATTTGACCAGCTCCGTCAACACAGCTGACAGTATGCCATGCCTCCTGAGATTCCTGGGAACATCCACCTCTTGTCCAGAGGAGTGCGTTCCTTCTGCAAGTTTCCTGGCATATCTGCAGACCATGGGGTGCTTTAGGCTGTAAACAGAATTGAAAGAAAGCCTCTGCCTTGGGTACTCTCAACTGAATTGCTGAAAGAGAGAAGGATGGAGGGATCTCAGCATTTGCAGGTTCCTGTGGGAGATGTAAGGCCTCCAAGAAAGGAGCTGAAGAGAACACTTTAGAACTAGCATAGCCTTTAGATCATTTCTGATGTGATGGCTCTGCTCCCCCATCTCAATCATTGGCACCCACAAACCTCACCTGCTCTTCCTTTCTCTCCTCCCAAACCCTGAGCAAGGGACAGGAGGAAAGGCAGCAGAAAGGCCCTTAGGCCTCTGTGAATGAGCTGGGGTCTGGCACTTGGCAGGGCCACAGTGTCATTGCAGTGTACCCCCAAGAAAGAACCAAGGTGGGAAGTGAGTGTGCAAGGCTGAATCCACAAAGTCCATGGGCAGGCAAGGCTGTGTCTCTGGCTGTGTCTGGAGAGCAGTAGAGCTACAGCAGAGACCAAGCTGGGGCTGAAACTGAGGCCTGGCTTCAATGGTCTGCTGGGCCCATGGACAGAGGGGTGAGTGGAGGCCGCAGGTGATGCTGGTCAGGGCCATGAAGGCCTATGGATGGTGTCAGGGCCCTGACACTGCCCCCATGGGATCCCACCTGCCAGTGCCCTCAACAGGCCAAGTTCTCATTCCCTCATGTCCAGGGTCTGTGCTCTGCGACTCTCCTTCCCCATTTCCCAGGGAATCTGGGAGACCACAATTTCATGGTCGCTGCAGCCAAGGCTGACACTGGTCTTCACATCCCTCACCAGCTCTTCCTCGTTTGGGAGTACCAGGTCCAGGTGAGCATCAGAGTGGATGGCCCATTTTGAAGTTGACCCCCACAAAAGCTCCCACCTAACCTGTTGCCTGTCCCATAGAGAACCTCCATTTATCTGAGCTGCCCTGAAATCACACAGGGCATCCCCCACTTCTCACCTTCCCCGTCGGTCTCTCCTAAAGAGCTGTATCTCCATCCACCACAAAAGCCATGGGAGCTGTCCTTCCCCGCCTCAGCTCTCTTCCCCTGATGTCCCAGCTCTGTGATGGCGCACGAGGCTCCTGCTGTCTGTGCCCCCGGTTGTGGGCTTTGGTGCACATTTGGGCTGCAGCACCTCAGATACGGCAGCAGGGCCAAGGGCAGACTTGTCACGTGGAAACCTGGTACCCACGGACTCGACCCCTGGTGGCAAGGCTTTGCTTCCCAGCAGAGGCATGCTGGAGGGGATGGCAGGTGGCAAGAGAATGATGAAGGAGGTTGCCACAAGGAGAGCAAAAGCTGCAGTCCCCAAGGCCCGAGAGCAACAGGCCTGGGCTGTGCAGCCCCGGCAGGAGAGGGTTTGCTGTGCCAGGTGACTCTGCAGCGCTGTGTGGGGCCCTGTGACAGAGGGGAAGCTGCTGTCCAAGAAGGACAAGGTGCTGCTGAGAAAGTCCCTGCGGGAGGACAGCCTGTGATCCAGCCACACTGTGGACATCATGCTGGAGGCCGACCGGCTAGAGAGCAGCTCTGCAGAGAAGGACCTTGGGTCCTCCTGCAGAGAGGACAAGCAGCTGAGCATGGGCCATCAATGCAGCCCTGCGGCAAAGGCCAACAGCCTCCTGGGCTGCATTAGGAAAAGCATTGGTGGCAGATGGAGGGAGGTGACCCTTCCCCTCTGCTCGGCACTGGTGAGGCCCCATCTGGAGTGCTGTGTCCAGTGCTGGGCTGCCCAGTACAGCCAACTTGTTGACCTCCTAAAGCAAGTCCAGCAAAGGGCCCCAAAGCTGGTTTAAGGGACTGGAGCATCTTTCCTAAGAGGAAAGGCTGAGAGATGTGGCACTGTTCAGTGTGGAGAAGAAAAGGCTTGGAGAGATCTTAGTCATGTCTATAAAATTCCATCTGAGCCCAAGAAAACACTGTTTGACTGTGAGGGTTGTCAATCACTGGAACAGGTTGCCCAGAGAGGCTGTGCAGTGTCCCTCCATGGAGACAGTCGAAACCCAGCTAGACAAGGTGCTGAGCAAGCTGCTTTAGCTGACCCTGCCTCAGCTGAGGCCTTCAACTAGATGATCTCCAGAGGTCCCTTCCAATCTCAACAGTTCCATCATTCTGTGAGTATAAAGGAGAAAAGTAAGACAGAAAGACATGAACACCACATAGCCTTGGACGCAAATATGGTGGGATCCCATGGAGAAAACCCAAGCTGGAGCAGGGGAAAAGTGTGAGGAAGGAGCGGCAGAGATGTTCTGTGCTGACTGTAACCCCCATTCCCCATCCCTCCCCCTCCTTGTCTTGGGGTTGGGTGAGTAGAAGTGTTGGGAATGAAGGAGTAATCTGAGCTGGGAGAAAGGAGTGGCGTGGGGGAATGGTCTTTAATATTTTTGTTAGAGTTTCTCACAATCCACATCTTTTTTTTAATTGGCAATGAATTAAATTGATCTTCCCCAAGTCAACTCTTCTTTGCCCAGTAATTGGTAAGTGATGACAATGACAGTAAGGGGTAAGTGGTCTCCTTTTCTTTACCTTGACCCATAAGCTTTTCTCTATTTTTTTCTCCCTTTGTCCTGTCGTTTTGAGGAGGGAGAGTGAGGGAGCAGCTGGGTGGCTGGGTGGCTGCTGCTCAAAGTTACCCAGCACAGGAGCGCATCAGGCCTGCTGCATGCAATCTGGGGCTCCCCAGCACAAGGAAGGCCCTGACAGAGTGGCGCGAGTCCTGCAGAGGCCAGAAGGATGGTTGGGGCCTGGAGCACATTATGGCCAAGGGGAGGCTGAGAGAGCTGAGTTTTTGAGAAATCCCTCAGAGCCCACACCGGAGCAAGGACCCAGGCCAGTTGGTGGGAGCTCAAACAATGGAGATTTTCGATACATGTCACGACACGGCCATGAGCACCTGATCTAGCTGGAGGTGTCTGAGAACGGGCTTGGCTGAGAGACCAGCAGTGGCAAGAGCTCTGGGACTTGGTTTGTAACGAGTGTCAGTAGGAAACTGGTTTTCTTTTCATTACTAATGGCAGTGGAGCTGGGTATCAGAGAGCCCCAGAGGAGAACAGGGGTGTCCATGCAGCAAAGGTCCCTCCTCAGGGCTGGGGTGTATGGCCAGAGCTGGAAATGGCCGGTGTGTGGGGTGGTCAGGGAAAATTGCCGTGGGACAGCTTCCCTGGGGTGTCCAGGGAAGACGGCACAGACTGGGCCCCTCTCTTCTGCCCCTTTGGTGCCTTGCTTCCTTCACCATGAGGCCTGGCTCTGCACTGTGAGCACCCTGCCCTCACTTTGCACGCTCACACAGCTGAGTTCTCACGGGTGTTTTCCTCTGCCAGACACTTTCCTGCCCAGCCCAGCCCCTCCCCAGCTCTCCCCACCTCCCCTGCATTCTGCCCAGCCCAGCCAAGCCCAGCAGCCCACTCTGCCCTGGCCCCACCACACTGCCCACCCCAGGGTGCTGCAGAGCTCTGGGCGCTCCCCCCACAGCCCCAGCCCCTCTGAAGGGCACAGCAGGTCCTGGGGGGCAGGGAAGGCTCTCAGCCTGCCCATCAGCCCCACGGCTGCTGCTTGCAACAACGACACAAGCAAACAGAGGCCACTCACTCCCAGGCTCTCCTGCAGTCATTTTGTAGCTGAGCCTCAACCCCCACTGCATTTCACCTCTTCTCTGCCCCCATCAGCCCCACTCCCCAGGGCACCACCAGAGCCCTGGGCCTCCTCACGCAGCTCCCGCATCTCTCCACTCTCCCTTCCCTCTGCCTGCTGCGTCCCCACTCACTCCCATGGCACTTCAGAGTCCTTCTTTGTGCATACCTCGATTCAGTGCTTTACTTTTGGGGGACATCACCTTTGAGGGTGTTTCACCTTCTGAGTCTTTATTCCCTCCCAGCCCAAGGCACATGGCAAGTCCCCATCCTCTCCCGATCCCTCCACATTCATTTTTGTATGTGCCATCAGTCCTGTCATACGTGAAGCAGCCTGAGGAGGTAATTGGGAGCCCATGCCCCATCTCCACTGCCACTGGACACCACGAAGAGAGCCTTTAAAACCACAACGTTCAGTTCAATGGAACCCAATGGTACCGTGAGCTTAACCCCAATCACAGGGAGAACACAAGGAGACAAAACTCTTTAAAAGACCAATTCCGTGGACATTTTATTGGCAGCACCTTTGGAGGAAGAGCTCAGCCTTCAGGCACTGCACGTGGGAGATGCCCTTTTATTGAAGAGCTGCTATTGGACAGGCCACATCTGATCCAGTGTTGTACAAGGGTCAGAAACAACTGGATCAAACCTCAAGACAAGTAGTAGAAGCCCAGAACATTATCTATAAGTAGGATTATGACAAGGGAAAAAAGCAGGCTCTTGGCCTCTGGGAAATGCGCAGAGAAGGGGAGGCAGGTTATTGTCGGTGAAACAGCGTCCATTCGGCCAGTTTCCAGAGGGCATCCTTGAGCTCCTGGTTCCTCATGCTGTAGATGAGGGGGTTCACTGCTGGAGGCACCACTGAGTACAGAACTGACACCACCAGATCCAGGGATGGGGAGGAGATGGAGGGGGGCTTCAGGTAGGCAAAGATGGCAGTGCTGACAACAGGGAGACCACGGCCAGGTGAGGGAGGCACGTGGAAAAGGCTTTGTGCCGTCCCTGCTCAGAGGGGATCCTCAGCACGGCCCTGAAGATCTGCACATAGGACAGCACAATGAAAACAAAACACCCAAATGCTAAACAGCACTAACCACAAGGACCCAGTTTCCCTGAGGTAGGAATGTGAGCAGGCGAGCTTGAGGATCTGGGGGATTTCACAGAAGAACTGGTCCAAAGCATTGCCTTGCAGAGAGGTAGTGAAAATGTATTGGCAGTGTGCAGCACAGCATAGAGAAACCCACTGCCCCAGGCAGCTGCTGCCATGTGGACACAAGCTCTGCTGCCCAGGAGGGTCCCGTAGTGCAGGGGTTTGCAGATGGCAACATAGCGGTCATAGGCCATGACGGTGAGAAGAAAATACTCAGCTGACATAAAAAAGAAAAAGAAAGAGAGCTGGGCCACGCACCCTTGGTAGGAGATGGCCCTGGTGTCCCAGAGGGAATTGGCCATGGCTTTGGGGAGAGTGGTGGAGATGGAGCCCAGGTCGAGGAGGGAGAGGTTAAAGAGGAAGAAGTACATGGGGTGTGGAGGCGGTGGTCGCAGGCTATGGCGGTGATGATGAGGCGTTGCCCAGGAGGGCAGCCAGGTAGATGCCCAGCAAGAGCCAGAAGTGCAAGAGCTGCAGCTCCCGCGTCTCTGCAAATGCCAGGAGGAGGAACTCTGTGATGGAGCTGCTGTTGGATATTTTCTTCCCCTGGGCATGGGAGCCTGTCCAAGGAGGAAAATGCATCAATAAGTTGGGACAGATTTATCTGAGCAAAATCTATTCAGTTTCTCATAGAATCCTCCAAGACTGCCTCTCGCCTTTCCAGGAAGATCTTTGGCAGGTCCCTTGCAGGAGCTGTGGTTGGTGCTGGCTGAGGGTGCCCTAGGGAGCCAGGGGCTCTGCTGTGGGCTCTGGAGGAGTCAATCCTGCCCTACAGTTACAGGTAAATAGGAACATGGGTGATCTCAGGTTAAATCCACTTTTGATATCAAAGAGATTTCAGCATTGTTGCTCCCAATTCACCTGATGGCAGAGCAGAGCTGAGGGGATTTTGGTTTGTTTCTTCTGTTCTAGTTGTCCCACCACACCTGAGGAGTGTTTTTAAGGCAGAAATCTTTGGCATTCCTGCTGCACTCCAGTGAAACCTTGTGGGTCTTGACAGGCAAAGGGACTGTCCCTTAGTGCAGAGGGAGGACAGCCGGTCGGTCCATCAGCCCTGGTCTCAGCTGCCTTGTGCTGGCAGCTTTCTGAGCTGGAGGACTATCACACTCCGGTGTTCCCCCAAAAGAAATACTCAGGATACTGCTGAGAGCAGAGGAATCCAGTTTCCAAGTGCACATCTCCAAACCCCTGCTCCCATCTCATCGTACCTGAGGAGGATCTCATCTCTCCCTTCCCAGCCAGGGACACAGAGGGCTCATTCCAGCTGCCCGCAGACAGCCCTCCAGCAGCATTTCCTTGGCCTCAGCCCCGTCGTGTCTTCTCTGTTGGGCACTTGGAAAACACAAGGTTGCCATGGGTGAGTTGTGACCTTCTGGAAGGCAGCCTGCAGCCCAGCAGGACCCCCCAGGGAAGGACTCAAATGTCCTCAAGATGGGCTGCCCTGAAGGGAGGGGCAGGTCTTCTCCAGCCCCACACACTGTAGTGCCCAGAGCCCCAAAGGTTGGGAGGGGGTTTGGTTGCTTTTCCTCCATGGAAAAATCTGCATGGCAGGACCCATAGCGCTGGTGTCTCAGCTGAACCTGAATCCCCACCCCGCTGTTTGTTGGTCGGGCTGCTGGGAAGGCAACCGATGGCCAAGTGCTTGTGATGCTGAGGGTAGGGAGCAAGGCTGTGAGGGAGAGGAGAGCAGGGAGTTGCTCCGGGGAAGATGCTTGCACTGCAGGGGATGGCAGGGAGGTGCCTGAATCCCCCCTCCCACCACATTTCTGAGCTGTGCTCCCTCTCCCCTCTGACAATGTCTCTGCTGCCTGGAGCTGTCTCTGCCGGGAACTGCTTCTCTGTGCCCAGGTCTCTGCCCTTTCAGTGCTCACAGAAAGACAGCCCCATCCCTTTCACTGTGTGCTCAGCTCTGCCCTGCAAACCCCTCCTGGCAGCGGGGAACTGCCCCGGGGGCATCTCTCTCTGTACAAGGGCTAAGGAGCAGCTCAGATAGATAACTCCGAAAGAGAAGGGCATCTCCGTGCCTTCTCAAGAGTGCAAAAATAAATTCCCATCTCCCACTGCCCACCCAGCCAACCAAGAGGACTACTCTCAAAGCACGGACTCCTTCCCTTTCAGGTAATCCCCACTTTGACCATCCTCTGGAAAAGTTTCCTTGGAAATGCCCTGGGGGTGATCCCCAGGGGCGCAGGGACCCTCCGCAGAAGGACAGCCCTGGGCACCCCTGGCTGCAGACCCAGCTTTCTACCCCTGCAGTCATCCCCAAGACAAGGAAACCATCATTCCCTGTCCTACTGACGTGCAGCAGGGAAGCCCTGCTCAAGAGCACGTCCTCCTCCTCTGCACTAGGGAAACGGTGAGAATCCTCCTGCCAGGTCCTACAGGCTGTGGGATGAACCAGGTCTAGGAGATGCCGCCAGGAACACCAGGTTCAGTGCCCTGCAGCCAGAGACTTACCGTAGAGAGGGCTGTGAAGATTTCTGCCCCAGTGAGAGCTCAGCCATCCTCCCACTCCACACTGCCTTTAACCTCTCTCTGCCTCGCTCCTCTCCCCTTGGTGCCTGCAGGCAGTGCCCTCAGCCCTGCTGCGCTTTGGGCAGAGCTGTCTCTCTGCTGTGCTGCCCGCTTGCCGTAAGCTCCCCCGTCCCAGGAGGACAACCCAGCTCAGCATTAGAGCACCAGCCCAAGGCATCTCTTTCTCGGCCCTCTTTGGACTCCCTTGAGATGTCCCTGGGGCTCCAGGGGAACCTGCTGTGAAACACGCTGAAGCAATCATTGATGTTCCCTCCCTCAGCTGGGGAGAGACACTGCTTTCCAACTGTGTCATTTCTCCTGTCAAAGACAGAGTGGGCATGAGAATCGCCTTTCCTTGGCCCATCATCTGACAGGACAACCAGCCAGTGACAGGGAGGGATCTCCTTGACCCCTGCTGAGGCAAGGGATTCAGCTGAGTCATTCGAGGCATCCCATCCTGAGTTGGAAGTCCTGGGGACTTCCTAGAAGAGGGCTCACCTCCCTCTCGTGCACAGCACCAGCCCACAGGAGGTGAGATTCCTCTTGCCTCAGTTCACGTGGGCACAAAACAGGCACCTGCATGTGAGCTGCTTCTCTCAGCTCCCATGCTAAGTAATGCTGATTGAGGGAGTTGTTCAGGTGGGAACACCTGGTGACATCTGAGGGGACACCAGAGGTTGTCCAAGTTATGGGCAGGTGACTGCAAGCTCTCAGGGAGCAATGCTGAGAGACGGGGCAGTGTCTGGGGGCATCGTCTTGGAGCCCGGTGGGGAATTCCTTTGGTACACCGAAATGACAGCAGATGTTTACGTTTAGGACAACTAAAAACTTCCCTTTTCCTGATGTCCACAGCAGCCTATAGAGGTAGTCAGGTGACCAAATGGAGCTAAGTCCCTCTCCTTCTCTTCTCCATCAGCTCTATTTCCTAGATCTCCATTGACTGTAATGGCAGTTGGCTCATGGACATCCCCCCATTGCTTCACCTAATTCAGGGCAGCTTCTCAATGGCCAAATACAGGCCTGTGGTGCTATGCGAGATGCCAGGGCTCTCCAGCACAACTGCATGTGGCTGGTAGGGGCAGCACAGGACCTACGGGAAAGGCATCCACGTCCAGAGCGGTTGCGTGGCAGACACCTCAGGCAGCATTGCAGACAGATTTGATGCCTTTGCCCAAGCCCAGGTGGCATCTCAGAGAGATTCGCTTTCTGTTGGCCACTGACTGAATCCCAGCACTGCAGTGAGGCACAGTCTGACCCATCTCCACCCAGTCGATGCAGGGCAGTTCATGAACAGGAAGCCATCACACTGGGATCTCCGCTCATTTGCCTACTCTCAAACTCTGCCTGTTCTTCTTCAAGCCGTCCTTTATTCCTCCACTTGATGATACAACCAAGGAACCGTCCAAGGATTTTCACAGTGTTCCTGGCTCACAGGATGTCCACACCCAAGGACATTTTCAGCAGCATCTGTCCTTCCTGGAGATCAGCTTCACCTCCACCACAGGCCTTCAGGAGCTTCAGCAACAGTAGAGACAGCAAAGGCTTCTCCTGCCAGGGCTACAGAGCCCAGCGCTGCTTTCTGGCCTTGCGGGGAGCAGGGTTTCCTCTTTTGGTGCCTTCACATTGCCATCTGCCATCCCCTCCAGCGTGTCTCTGGTCTCAAGCACAGCACTTGCACACATTGGGTCTTGGGCACCTGGTACCGGATTTGCCTGTGACAAGTCTGAGCTGGGCTGCAGTGCCACAGCTGAGGTGCTGCAGCCCAAACGTGCATCGATGCCCCCAGCCTGGGGCACAGCCAGGAGGAGCTGGAGTCCCATGGGCCATCACAGAGTTTTGATACTGATGGAAGAAATGGTGAGGTGTGGTGGGACAGCTCACGCTGCTAGTGGTGCTGCAACGGTGCATACGGGCTTTTCAGGAGAGATGGGCCAGGAGGATGAGGAGGGAGATGCCCTCTGTGTGCAGGAGCTGCTTGTATGTATGGAGCTGCTCCTTGGGCTGTGCAACAGGTTGGGTGAGGCCTTGTGGGTGAGGGTCAGAGGAGAGGTCTGTTAGTAGGACATCCTGGTGGGAGACCAAGCACCTGCAGTCAGGGGAAGGAAGTGGAGAAGGCTTATTCAGGAAGCCATGGAAGTCTCCAGATCCATGACCCCAAGTCTTATTGGGGATTTTAATGGCCCTGACACCCACCGTTCAGGGGACTTTTAGTGGTAGTCCCATGGGCAGCGGCACTCAAGGGCAGCAGAGCTCAGTACAGCTGATCTCTTAGGAAAGCATCTTCCAAGCACAAGAACTGTCCACACCGATAAGCAGGAAAACAACCAGGCATTTCAGGAGAGCAGCTTGGCTAAAGAAGGAACTCATCAAGAAGCTCCATAGAAAAGAAAAGAAGCATTCAGGACGTGGATGCAGGGACTCAAGGAGGAATTTAGAAATCGGGATGATTTTAGGGAAGCCAAGGCCTCCGAGTGTGGGCCCCTGCAAGAGGTTCAAGGGCATCCAGAGGAGCTGTTACTACTTCCAAAACAGTTAAAGAAAAAAACCAAGATACTGTGTGGTCACTGCTGAACTTAGTAAGAGCAAGTGTAGATAGATCTGAGATTATTCTCTATGTCTTCTTTGCCTTAGTCTTCCCCAGCAAGGTCTCCCAAACCTTTGCTCCTTGAGGCAGGACTCTGGAGGAAAACAACCAGCAGTGGGCGTGGATCAATTCCGGTGTCACTGGAGCAAACTCAGTCCTTTCCAGTCCGTGGGGCTGGAGGGGCGGCATCCCAAGGAGCGAGCAGACCAATGTCACAGTGAGGCCACTCTCAATCATCATTGGAAGGTCATGGAGACTGGGGAACTTCCTGATGACTGGGAGCACCCAAACATTGCATGCACCTTTCAAAAATGCCCAAAGGTTGAGCAGGCTGTGCCCCTGAGTGTGTCCACTCGGATCCCCTTTCTGGGTGTCTGAAAGGCAGGTGACTGGATTTACCCACAGGAGATTGTGCCCGGCCAGCCTCTTTGCTTTTTCGGAAGGAAGGGCAGGATTGCTGGACAGGGGAGAGCAGTGGTGCTCTTCTACCTGGAGGTCAGCAAGGCTTTCAGCATCATCCCCTGCAATATTCAGTAGTAGGATATTATGGCCTGCAAGGGGGATAAGCAGATGGGTAAAAACCAGCTGGACAGGTGAGCTTGGAGGTACATGGACAATACGTGGTCCTCTGCCTGGAGGCATCTAGCTAGTAGGGTCCTGCAGGGTCTATTGGCAACCTGCCCTGCTTAATGTCTTTTTAATGACCTGGAGGAAATGCAGAGAGTGATTTTTCATGACATTTGTAGAAGACATCACACTGAGGAGAGCAGACGCTACACTGGAGGGCAGGGTTGCCACCACAAAGGACATAGACAGGCCAGTGGCACGGACCAATAGGAACCTCATGGTATCCAATAAGGACAAATTCAAAGTCCTTCCCCTGAAGTAGACTAAAGCTCTGCAGTGACATAGGGCAGGGACTGCCTAGGTGAGTCCTTGGGTTTCATTAGGCAAAAGATGAGCCATCAACATGGAAGGCCAACAGCATGCTGGGCTGTACGAGCAGGAGCACAGCCAGGGGAAGTCATTATCTCCCTCTGCTTACCACTTGTTTCACCACATCCAGACTACTTACCCAGGTTTTGGTGCCCCACAAGGCCAGAGAGACATTGGCAAACTGGAGCCAGTTCGGTAAAGGGCCACAAAGATGGTCAGGGCTGGAGCACTTGCCCTGTTAGGAGAGGGGAGGAGCTGGGCTTGTTCACCCTGGAGAATGGAGGGCTTTGAGGGCGAGGACCTAACAGCCTTGCACTGCCGACGGTGAGGTTTCCAAGAAGTCACTGTGGTGCAAGACAGGAGCACAGGAGGCAATGAGCTGAAGCACGAGAGGGTCAGGCTCAATACAGGGAGAAACCTTTGCAACATGAGGACAGTCAGACACGGGAAGCTGTTTCCCAGAGAGTGTGCGCTGCCTCCATCCCTGGAAGTGTCTCAGACGCACCTGCATAAAACCATGAGCAACCCGATGTGACCCTGCTTTGAGTTGGCTTGTCTACAGACATCTTCCAAGGTCCCTTCCAGCCTGGATGACACTTCCATTCCTTCCCCTTCATGTCCGGAACATTAAGGAAAGCACTCAGGTTCCCTCTGACTGTGGCAATAATTCCCATCAGGTACAAGGCTGCATCACAGGCACCCCAAAGAGCACCAATGACATCCTTGGCCTCCCCTTTCCTTTCCTGCTTCCCTTTTCCCCCCTCTCAAGTTCTTCACTGTTAGCATCCTCAGAGCTCCCAAAAAGTCCATCCGACCCTGGCTGGTTGGAGGGAGTTAATTTTCTTCATCGCAGCCTAGTAAGGTACCAAGTTTGGATTTGTGATTGAAAGAGTATTGATAACAAGCCGATGTTTTAGCTATTGCTGAGCAGTGCTTACACAACAGGAAGGCCTTCTCTGTTTCTCACGCTGCCCTGCCAGCAAGTGGGCTGTGGCTGGGCAAGAAACTGGGAGGGGATACAGCTGGGACAGCTGACCCCAACTGACCAAAGGGATATTCCATACGGATGACGTCATGCTCAGCAGTAAAAGCCTGGGGAAAGGACGAGGAGCGGGGGCATTTGTGGTTATGGCATTTGTCTTCTCAAGTCACCGTTACATGTGCTGAAGGCCTGGAAGCTTTAATGGAAATGGCTAAACATCCTCTGCCGATGGGAAGTAGTGACTGAATTCCTTTTTTGTTTTGCTTGCAAACGGAGCTTTGCTTCACTTATGAAACTCTCTTTATTTCAACCCATGAGTTTTTCTCGCTTTTACCCTTCCGATTCTCTTCCCCATGCTGCTGTTGGGGGGAGCAAGCAAGTAACTGGGTGGGGGCTTAGTAGCTGGCTGGGGTCAGCCCACCACCTCTGTTAGTCCTTTCCCTGTTGGCCATGCTTTTCTTCTTTTGTATCCTCCTTATGTGTTGCTGAGATGGTCGCTGTGGTACTTTCTACTCTGAAACAGGCGGCCCCTTTCATCACCTGTAGCCTCCTGCAATTGCTCACATTGTTATCTTGTTAGAGTATCGGGCACCTGCACACATACTGTAACATCTTAGCTGCTGCCTTGCAGTGTTCCCAAGGAGAAGAGATTCAGCTGAAGCTGAGGGTCTCTACATCAGTCGCCCATGGGAGAATTCAATCCTTGGCACCCAAGAATGTTGCCTTTAGTAACTTCCTCTCCTCCCAAAACCTCAGCAAGCGATGGGAGGAAAAGAAGAAAGGAGAGGGGGTCATCACTGCTTTTTCAGTCCACACAAAGCTGAATTTTGTCCTACTAGCAAAGGTTTAATTCAGGTTCATTTTGCTACCAAGCAGGGTTTTTGGAAAGTGTTCAGATACTGCATGCTGCTCTTTGCAAGGAATACAGAGGGTCTAGAAAAGCATCATCAAACATAAATAGCTGTCTGGCAGACATCTGTGGAGAAGAGGTGAATTTTACTGATGCAAATTATTAATTAAGGAGTGCAACACCTCAAATGAACATAAGGGGACTGAGGCACCTAAATGCTGCTATGGATGTCTTAGATCTACATGCCACAGGATGAATAAGACCACCTAAATGAGGCTTCTGAATGGGTGGGTGATGCTGTCAATAAAGAAAGCTAAACACTGTTGGAGAGCAATGAGGAAAGCCAGTGTTCTGAATCAAGAGCTTGCTGGAAAGGGGCAAAAAGAAGGTTGGGTGTGGGTGAAAGCTACCCCATCCTCTCGGGGTAAGGTACGTGGTTTGGACATCTTCCTGAACAGCACCTCCTTCCCTGGCGGCTGATTCCCTGGACCTGCACCAGGCAGCAGCCAGGTTTCTCAGCAGGGCTTTCCATTTGCCCTTCCAGAAATGACCCTGGCTCTCCAGCCAACATTCATGGACCCCTAACTACCAGTTGAGAAAGCCCATGTGTTGAGAGGAAGACCTCCCTGAGGCACATCTCTCCTTGAGTTCCAAGGGCTTGTGCAAGGCTCCTACATTTGGTGCCTCCCTTTCTATTGCAGAGCACCCTCTGGGCCCAGCTGGACAAGCCTGCAGTGACAGGGCTGTGCCTGGGCACTGAGCCCTGCCTGGAAAGATGAGGAACGGTTCTCAACATTGAAAGAAGATACGAGCCGTTTTCCATCAGCTGAAATGCACTAACAGTTTTCATCCATAGGCAGTGTTTTCCCATGATGCCAACATGGACATTTCCAGTTCATGTGCTACGCTCAGGACAAGAAATACTGATCTCCCCTATTCCCTCCACGGCACTGCTCTGCCCAGTATACTGTGTATCGGCTCTCACCAGTCTTTCACATGTTTCCACATGTGCTGCTTGAACTGACCACTCTAAAGGCACCTTTTCAGCAGACTGCCTGGGCGTATGTGTCTTCCAGTGTCCATCCAGCTTCCTCTTCCCATTGGTCTCTCCCCATTCAGACACCTCTCACCTACCCAGGCGCTGCCCTGAGCTTCAGGCAGTTTAAAGCTTGCCTTGCCTTTCAGCACTCTGCCTGATGGTCTCTTCAGCCACCTCCCCAATTGTGTTTCTGCTTGTTCTCCTCTGTATCTCACTGAAAGTGTTCCACTAAGGTTACCGACAGTGGAAAGTGGACTTCAGTGGAGGAAACGTGGACTTCATCTATTATTTTTTACTGAGCTATTCCTTTCTTTTTCTATTCTTTTTTTATTATTATTATTTTTATTTTTTCTTGGCAGGTGAGAAACATTCTTCTGTGATTGTGTGCAGCTGGTTCTTCAGAGAAAGCAGGTGGGAATTAGTGCAAATGAGCTGAATCATTCAGCTACAGACTTTAGTGGGAAAAGCTTAGATTTGAGACATCATGATGTGAGTCCCAGGTGGCCACTGAGAGAAATGACTGGTGGAGGGGGGAGGAGAGGGAGCAGCAATGACAATGGGACACAGGACAAAGATGGCCCATACAGTGCTGACAGAAATGCTCTTACCTTTCCTACATACTCAGACTTCATCAGGAGATGCTCTGGATTGGAGAAAGCTGATATCACTTGTTCTGTAAGCGGCAAGTTAAAGAAAAATGGAAAAAGAAGAATCCTGATTTATTGTTCCTTATTATTTCAATCTTCTCTGCTTGGCTACTCTCCTGAAATTTCTCAGATTAGCCACACAGGAACTGAAGAATTAGGGAAAATTAGGCACAGAGACATGGCTTGTTAGGGTGTTTTGCGTGTTAATGAGCCCTCTGGTGCCAAGTTCCTGAACTACAGAGACAAGCCTCTAAAGAAGCGGAAAGCCGAAGCAAACACCAAGTTTCTGAGGGTGCTGGGGCCCCACTGAGGGCCAACACTGCCAAAGCCATGAAGGGAACGACCAGGCAAGGTGTCTGTCTTGGGGGCTGGTTAAGCAAAAACTTGGAGGCGCCGGTTGCAGGTGGCCAAGGCAATGTGCAGGTGGCTCTGATGCCACGTAAGCCCTTGGTGTTTGTTCCTCACCAGAATGGCCAAGCCCTGACCCCCAGGGCCTGGTAAAGGAGATCCTTTTCCTCACGTGTTCCTCAGGGGAATACCTAGGGCTAGTGTGAGCTAGTGTGAGCTAGCATGTGTGGGAGGGGTGGCGGTGTCGGGGGGGGGTGTTAGGTGCCAGGTGCTTTTGCTTTAATCATAAAGCTGTGGTTTTCTGGGCATGTGGCAATGCCTGTGGTTCCCCCAAACCCATCCAGCTTCTTTCATAGTCAGGCTAACAATCCTCAATCACCTAAGATGTCCCAGTCCCAAACCTGCATCCTCAGTTTGGCTCCATATCCCAGCACTGCACTGCATGTCCTCATTCTTCTGCTGCCCTAAACCCAAACCTCAGTCTATTCCACATTAGCATGACCAGCCCACGCTCTTACAGGTCCTTTTCTTGTCTTTAACACACACCCCCCACTACACACACACTGCTCCCTCCCTGCGCTCCCACGGGTCTCAGAAAACCTTCCTTCTTCCCCTGCAGCAATGGGCCATTGCTCTAGGAGGTTCATGTGTTTTCCAGACTCATGGATGTTTCCTGAAGTGTAGGCAAGTGTGGAGAGTGAAGGAGGGGAAGAGAGGAAGGTCAGCTCATGGGGCGTGATGAGCACTGTCCAGCCACCCCTCACACAACTGGCATTCTCCATCTCCAAGGCTGAGGCATGCACACATGCTGGAAACTTCTCTGTCATTCCTGCTTTGTGCAGGGGCTTTCAGCCACATTCCTAGGGCACACCTATTCCTCCTCCACCAACAAACACCAAGTGCTTTCCATTTCTGGGCTCAGACATGGTTGTAAGGATTTGCTAAAGGCCTCAACCCAACACCTTGCTTCTCGCTGAGTTCCCTCCACCCTCTCTCGCATCCCGACACACGACCAATCACTGCCTAATCACTAACTGCAAAGTTCAGAAGCTCTCAAGGCTTTCCATCTCATCCTCAGGGGATGGCCACATTTCTCCATTCACCATTCATGCGTCCTACAAGCACCAGTTGAGGAAGCATGTCTTGGGGAGGGGAGGACCTCCCTGAGGCACCTCTGTGCTCTTTGAGGTCAAAGTGCTTGTGCAAAGCCTCGGGAGGAGTTCATTGGGTGTCCACATCTATATTGGAGATGATTGGTCTGCAATGGGCAGGGAATGAGACAGAGCTGCTCCCAGGAATGACGAGGGAGGGGAGATTCGGTGCACTGGGTGTGGCTGGGGTGGAGATAATTTTCTTCACGGCAGCTCATATGGTGCTGTGTTTTGGATTTGTGTGCTGTGTTTTGGATTTGTGATGAAAACACTGGTGATAACACAGCGATGTTTTAGCTATGGCTGAACACTGTTTGCACAGTGCCAAGGCCTTCTCTGTTTCTCACACTGCCCCAGAGGACAGATTGCCCAGGAAGAAGTACATGGGAGTGTGCAGATGCTGGTCTGCCACCACCAGCACGATGATGAGGATGTTCCTAACCACAGCCACTGAGTAAATCATGAGTGTGAGGAGGAGAAGTGGTGTGTGGAGTTCAGGGACATTTCCCAGTCCCAGCAGCAGGAGCTCCCTTGGTGATGTCCAGCTGTCCGGTTGTCTTTCCCCCCTACAGAGTTTTTTGTGTTAAAATAAGGAAGAGTTGGGGTGGACTTTACTGCTTAAAAAAAGAAACAAAGAAAAAAACCCAAAACATATTTTTCCTTTGTTCACAGTTTGGTTTTGCCCCTGCACACACCATAAGGAGAGACGCAGGTTCTTCCAGAGGGCAAATCTGCTCATCCCAAAGCCAACGCCTTCTAACCACAGTGGTAATTTGCCCCATGGAGCTGCCTCTTCCTCACTTTGGACTAAAGAACACCATGCGTGTTTGCTCATATTGAGACATTGTGTGTTCCTGTGAACACAGGTTTTCCCAGTACAACCCGGAATAGCTCTGGAGGACATAGGTCCTTTGCTCTTTGGCAAGGGAAAGATGTGTCAGGGAAGACAATGACCATGATGTGAAACAAGCCTTTTCTGTGAAAAAGTTAAGGCAGCTATGCCTTCTCCAAGAAGAAGCAGCTTGGGAAATTACAAGGTGAGTGGTGTCAGCTCTTGGAAACAGTTGCTTTAGGAGAGGATTCCCCACCCTGCCCCACCCCAGCCCTAAACAAGCCCTAAACAGTTTCTTCCATTGACAACAAGCAGGTGAAGAATTCTTGCCTTAGATGAACGTGGGATTGTGCAGTGGGACAAGCGCAGAGGATGCCTGAACCTACCTTGTGTGTCAGACTGCAGAGATCAAAAAAAACCCAACCCACAAACCAGGAGGAAGGAAAAAAAGGGGATGTCGGGGGAGCTGTGGGTCAAGCAGGCAGCATGAAGGAGAGTTTGTGCAGGGAAGAACGGAAAGGGACTTCACATCTTTCCCTCCTCAGCAGCAGTTCCTGAGAACCTCGGGGCTGCCTCCCTGCACATCCCAGCCCAGCAGCAGGACCTCAGCACAGCCAGCTGTGCTCCTGGGGCTCCCTGCTCAGCACTGCCAGGCACCGGGAGGGGGTCCCCAGGGTGCCTGCTGGTGAGGTGGTACAGGAGAAGGGTCGGGGCCTCAAGCCATGCCCAGCACCTGCCTGAGGGCATGGCTGGGAAAGTCCGTGCCCGCTGAAATACCCGTTCCCCTAAACACTCTTACACTCACCTCCCAGGCTGGGATGAATTGCTTTGTGGTTTGATAATGATGAGGGGAACAGGAAAGGTTTTCAGAGTCACTACACCATGATGGAAGTTCCCAACTCTCCCCTCTGCAGAACTGTTAGAAAAAAGGAGGGGTGGAGACAAAAAGCTTGCATGATTTTGAGGAGAGAACAGAAAGGAAGAGGGAAGTGATACAGTCCTGAGGGAAGAGAAGCGAAGCGCTCAGGCAATCCACCCCCACAACTGAGGTCTTACAAACTTTCACTGCACAAACACTCAGAAGCAAAATAAACACCACCCGGCCTCAGGACATCCAGCACCCACCCGCAATGCTCAGCAGGAAGGGGTGACCTCTGCACCGATGGTGCCTGGGAACAAAGACCATGGTTGGGCTCTCACCCTCTGCCGCTTCCCTCCCATGTCCTTCCCTTCCTCGATCTCTCTGCCCACCCTGAGCCAGGTTTCATGCTCTGCTCTGCCCTTGCCTCTTCTCCAGTGGTTCCTGTGGTGAGTCTTGAGCAGCACCCAAATGCTCCCTGCTTTGCACAGTGCCCTGGGGTTTATAGCACCAAGGATTCCTTTAAGGACCCAGGCACAGCTCGGCTCTCCCCAGGGGCTGCAGACAGGGAGCATTGCTTCATTGGCTCTCAAAGGAGGCTGAAACTTCTGAACTGCTGGCACGTTTGTAAATGCCTCTGGCAAGGCCTGCCTTTCCCCATAACGCTGAGTCCTTCAAACTCTGGCTCAGGCTTCTCTAGAAAGGAGCTGGAGGCAGAACAATCATTAGGGCTCAGCCAAACTCATGACACAACCCCAGAAGGGTTCCCAAGAAGAAGACCTCGGACACCTCCCTGCAGCAAACATTAAAAAAGCCCTCACACTGCTGTACTAGTTTTTCAAAAACAGTTTTAAAGTAGCAAAAATGGCTAAATACTTAAATGCTGAGAGCCAAGTTAGAAAGAGAGAAGAAAAATAAGTGAAGCTGTATTGTCCATATTCCCCAATTCTCTGTCAGTAAAGAGAAAGTCCCACAGCCTGTGGGATGCTTTCATTAGTGGGCCCTATGGGAAACCGGGTTTCTTGGGCCTCTTGGCTCAAGCCTGCTGCATTCACCTTTCAAGCAAGGGAGAATGTTCCAGTTCAGGAATGCGACTCTTGCCCATCCTGCCTGGAGATCCAGGACAGTTGTGTCATGCAATAGCCAGTGCCAGAGGGAAGATGGAGGTAGTGCGAACGGAAATGGTTTGGGCTCAAATGGCAGCTCAGATCATGAGCTGGCAGGACAACAGTGGCTGCAGTTAGACAAAAGTTACTTGACATGACTGTGAGTTCAGATGGAGTTGGCAGAGTTTCTCACACAGCTCACTGAGGAGGGCAGGGTATCAGGGAGAGGGGAGAAGGCTTCATTTTCCCAAATCCCAGGACAGTACCCAAAACATCCTTCCTTGGCCTCTGCTATCCCATGTCTTGAGAAGCAAACACGGTGGAGCTTCTTTCAATAATCCTTCAGGTGTTGGTGAGATTTCCCTGAGAGTATCATTATCTACAAAGGCCAGAGATCGGTATCTCTGGGCAATGCCAATTAAATCAGTGTTTCCAATGTAAGCCATTATACCCCGTCCTCAAGGACACATCTAAAACGGTTCAGAAGAAGGGTGGTCTTGCAAAGGTCACCCTCTGTGTCCCCAGGGGGCATGGACACTGCTGGTTTTGCTCTCCAGAGTGGCAGAGGCTGGTCCCCCTTCTCAGGACAGACTCCTTGCCAGGAAGCCACTTGCCTGGTTCTTGCTGCCACTTCACTCAGCATCTGTTTTGAAATGTTTGGTGCTTTTCTGGGACTCATTTTCTGCTCCGAAGATCACAAAAGATGGAAAGGGGCTCAGCACCAGTGATCCCTTTCTGGCTGGGTCTGCTCCCCACCCCAACCAGCATGGCCAGTGCAGGCTCACCCCGTGGCCAAAGGGCACCACAGCCCCCTTGCTCTGCAGAGTGTGCCACCAGCTTGGGGCCTTGCAGGGAGCATGGAGAGGGAAGCAGGAACAGCCAGCCAGGCCAGCACGGACACGCTTACATGGGGAAAGGCTCTCTGGAGAGCAAGGATGACTCTGGAGAAGAGCAAGGGAGCATATCTGTGCCTGCAGGGAGGAATCCATGACAAAGAGAAACCTCTTTCTGCAGGCACTCGCTCAGGGCAGACTGCTTTGTCCCCTGGCAGGACTCTTGTGCTGGCCTGCGGAGAGGGGCTGACATGGAGGGGGCAGTCAGTCTGTGATGAGGATCTTCTGGACCCAGGACCAGGAGTCCTGCAGTTTCACTGACCTCCATTTCCTCATGCCACGGTGAGCCCCCAGTCCTGGGGCATACGGGGAGGCTGAGAGCCCTCCCTGCCCCCAGGAGCTGCTGTGCCCTTCAGAGGGGCTGGGGCTGTGGGGGGAGTGCCCAGAGCTCTGCAGCACCCTGCAGCAGGTACTGCTGTGGGGCTACTCCAGGCTGGGCTGCTCTGTGGGGCTGGGCTGAGGAGCTGCCAGGGGAGATGGGAAGAGCTGGAGAGGGGCTGGGCTGAGCTGGAAAGTGCCTGGGAGAGGACACCACCAATGGTAGCCTACATGTTTGATCAGGCAGGGTGAGGACATGCTCCAGTGGGTGTGAGGTAGAGACCCAGGTCTCCTGGAAGGGAGCTGAGACACGCAGGTGCAGGAGAAAGGAGCTCAGTCGGTGCCCTTGGTGGTATGGACAGACCGGGAAGGTGCCCCAGGGCATTTGTCACCCCCCAGCCTCTCCCATCGGCCATTTCCAGCACTGGCCACTCACCTCAATTTATCAGTGTTTTTGCTCTGGGGCCATCTCCTTCCTCCTGCTGGTCTCGGTACCTGTGTCAAAGGAAGAGCCAGCCCTGCCCCAGCCTCTCTTCTTGCCCAGGCCTTGGCGCACCCCAGAGCAGGGCTGTCTGTGAGCCCCTGTGTCAGACACGGCTGGGGCTTGGCTGGGGCTGGGCACTGGCGGGCTGCAAAAGAAGGAGGGCTGGTGGGGATGGACACTGAGGGCTGCCATGGGGACTTGTGGTGGGGGATGTTTCCCCACCCCAAACACACCCTTTCCCTTGCAGTGTCTGATGAGGAGGGCCGTGAGGGCAGGTGTTGGGCAATGGGGCTGCACTGGCTCAGGGACAAGTCACAGATGGGAGCTACACCACCACAATCAGGAGGTGGAAGCAAGGCCGGGCTAGGAAGGAGGAATTTAGAACTCTGACCTGAGCATGTGGGTATGTGTTTAGGAAAGCCAAAGCTCAGCTGGAGCTGATGGGGGCTGCAGGCAACATCAAGAGCCAAAGGAATTCTGTCACTGTGTGTGCAGTAAAAGGCTGAACAAGGAACATGCTGCCGAGTGATGAGGGGAGGGTTCAAACAGCAGACCCAGAGGAGGCTGAGGCGCTCAATGCCTTCTCTGTCTGAGTCTTTACGCAAAAGGTCTCCCTGGCCTCTGTGCTCAGAGAGCGGGCTCAAGGAGGAGGAGAGCACGTATTGGCAGGAAACTCAGCAGATCCCACAAGGACAGATGCCAGTTTCTGCCCTCGCAGGGGACTCCCCTGGCAATGGCCCAGGCTGGGGGCTGCCTGGCTGGGAGCAGCCCTGTGGCAAAGGCCTTGGTGGGCAGGGAGCTGGACAGGAGGCAGCCGTGTGCCCTGGCAGCAAGGGAGGACAGCAGGGCCCTGGGCTGTATGAGCGGGAGCACGGGCAGGAGATGGAGAGAAGGGACTCTGCCGCTCAATGGAGCACTTGTTAGAGCACATCCAGAAGAGTGTGTCCAGTTTGGGGAGCCCCAGTACTGGAAAGGTGTTGGCAAGCTGGAGCAGATTTCGGGAAGGGCCCTGCAGATGGTCAGGGGGCTGGGTCACTTTCTCTGTGAGGAAGGGCTGATGAAGCTGGGTTTGTTCAGCATGGAGAAGGGAAGGCTGAGGGACACCTCACAGCAAGGGGGGCCTCGCTTTTTCCACCATGAGGCCAGCCAAGAATTTGAATAAGGACTGCTCACCCTGAGAGGCTGTGCAGTCCTCCATCCTTGGAGGTTTTCAAGACACAGCAAGATCAAGCGCTGAGAAACCAGATCTGATGCTGCATTGAGTAGAAGGTTGGAGTGCAGACCTCCAAAGGTCTACTCCAACCTGAATAACCATGTCATCCTATGATCTCTGGTCCCATATCTGAGCAGCATAGGAGAGATCAGGTGTTTATGGGGCAAGAATCCTCCTGTGTTGTATGTGACCAGCTAAGGCAAGTCAGGTGAACATCTCCTCCACTCGCTTGACTGTAAGGCGAGCCTGGGAGGCACTGCCTCAGAAATCTCTACATTCCCCCTGAAGCTCATTGCATCCAGCTTTAACCACCTCAAAGGCCATGGTCTGCACCCTGAAGCTCCTACTTGTTGGTTTGGGCATCAGGGCAGCTGAATGCCACCTGTGACTCTTAAATCCATGCCTGGTGGTTGTGGACAGCAAGGAGTTTCTCCTTGTGGTGCATTCCCATGTCCCATGGACTCCACCTGGGATTTGTCTCCCCTTGCTTTAGACAACCACTCTTTGGGTGTCTTTCCACTCTTGCTCCTCGAGGCTCCTCTTAGAGCTGATAGGGGGTCTTGACCCGCCTTCACTGTAATTGATCCTCACAGCACTTTTAAATCCCTTGGTTCCTTCCTTGTCTTGGCCTCCAGGCACCTGGTCAGCCCCCACACAGCCTGGCTCTTAGCTCCCTGCTGGGCTCTCCTTTCCAGGTGAACCCCCTCCAAGTTGAAGGCCCAGGTGTGGTTCTGAGGTGACATGCTGCTTGGTGTCAGGTCTGCTCCAGAGGAGACAGGGCTGAGCAGGGTGTCCATGAGGGTGGCCTGCCCTCCTGCCTGCCACAGCAGGTTGGGTGGCTGTAACAGAGGAGTCCTCAGAGCCAGCACCCAGACAGGTCCCTTCCACCTGCCTCAGCCCTCCTTTTTTTCACACAGGCAGTCCATGACTGACTAGGGCTGCACTCTGACTCACAAATAATGCCAAACTGGATGAGGATGTCAATGCTGAGGGCAGCCATGGCTGCAGGGACCACGGCAGAGAAAAAAGGGCAACAGCAGACTCACAGCCTTGGACTACAGGAGAGCAAATTTCAGCTGGTTCAGCATCTGCTTGGCAGGATCCTGGAGATCCAAGATCCATGGAGCCCTCTTGCATCTTCAGGGACAACAACATCAAAACCCATCAGAAACACATCAGTGTGACGTTGTGGGAGTCGAGCAGGGCCTAGCTGGAGGCTGGTGGGGATGAATGGGGATCTTCTGGCTGAAGAGTTCAAACACCAGAAGGCATTGCACAAGGTTGGAAGAGGGAACAGGTTGTCCAGGAGGCAGATGGAAACCTGGCCTTGGGGTAGAGGGATGGAGGCAGGAAAGCCAAAGCTCAGCTGGAGCTCCAACTAGCAAGGAAGAGGGATAGCACCCAGAAGGCCTTGTGTAAGTTGACTGGCAGCACAAGGAGTCAGCTGAGGAAAATACAGTCTCATAGCTCAATGGGGCAGGGCATGGAGTGACAAGAGCTGGAAAAGGCTGGGGAACTCCTTGGTTTCCCATTGTTTTCTCCTGGGAAGGTGTGCCCCCAGGCCTCCCTGGTCCTCGAGCCTCCTGTCAACATCTGTGCTAGCAAGGCTGCACCCATGGCAGCAGCAGCTGTGTCTCGAGGGGCACTGAAGCCAGTTGGGCACACACAGGTCCATGGGAGCAGAGGGCATGTGCCCAAGGGTGCTGGGGGAGCTGGCTGGTGTCATTGCAAGGCTGCTCTTGATCATCTTTGAAATGCCAGGGCAAACAAGGAGTTCTCTGGAGATGGGAAAAAGACCAACATTGCCCCATTTTCAATTCGGGCAAGAAGGAGCATGCAGGGAACTGCAGGCTGGTCAGCCACCTCTGAGTCCCTGGCAGGGGGATGGAGCAAATTCATTTCATTAATTCCTTGGCCCACATCTGTCAGCTCTTGCTGTCTCAGGTGCCCTGGGGTAGCTGAAGTACCCATCTGCTGCTCAGAAACGGGACCCAGGACCTCTGGGAGCCCTTCTGGAGCATTCGCTGGTCACCAGGAAAAGGATCTCCAGACACCTCCCTTGAGACAACTTCTTTCTCTCCATTGACTAGAAAGGGAACTCGAGACAACTTGGTTTGACATAGACATCTGCACTGAGGAGCCTGATGTTGGGGGAGACCAGTCTCCTGCCTTTCTTCACCTCAAAAGGAGTCACTCTTCGTCTATCGTCGAGGGAATGAAAAGGGAGTGTTCATAGATGGTCTAGAGACCCCTTTCAGTAGACACTCTAACACAGATGTGTTGAGAGGGGTGCAAATCTGGCCACCCAAACCCAGGGTGTTTCACTGAAGTTGGTCGCTCTGCTTCCCAGCATCAGCTGAGAGAGCCTGCCACCTTCGTGGGTGACTGTCTCTGGGCAAAGAGTGAGGAGTGGCATGGATGCTCCTGGGAGGGGAGGGTTTCTAGTGCATTGAGATCTCTGCAAGACATAGAAATGTCTTTTTTTAGGCTGCAGGCTTGAGTATGATAGAAATGTTTAGAAAATGTCAGTAAAAATGAGAGAGAGAAGAAAGGAGGAAAGATCTACAGCAAAGACAAAGTTTTAATGGGATTTTCAGCTTTTTTTTATTTCTTTGTCTTTATTTCCTCCTAGTTTAGCTTTGTTTTACATGACTGTCTGTAATGGTATCAGTGCCTCTGCACTGTGATGGTATCAGTGATGGCATCTGTAAAGGCATTGGTGTCTGTATAGGTACGTGTGATGTTATTGATATCTGCAATGGGTTCCATATCTGCCCTGGCCTCTGCAATGGCTTCTTCAACTGCAGTCGTACCTGCCCCGGCAGTGTGATTTGCTTTGCTGATGGCACCTGCAGGGTTATCAGCAGTGGTATGTGCAGCTGAAATGGTGCCTGCAATGGTATTGGAATCTGCAACGGCATCTGCAAAGTACCTGTGTCTGGAATGCTCTGTGTGCAACTGTCCTCTTGGCTGCAGCTCTCCAGTGCAGGCACCGTTGCAGATGCAGATGCCATTGCAGGTGCCTTTGCAGATGGAAATACAATTTCAGGTGGAATTGCTGATGGAGATGCTTTAGTTGCGATGGTACCTGCATCTGCATCTTTCTAGAGGTTACAAAACCTGGGAATAGAAGCTGTTCTGCAGAATAGACTTGGCTTCTTTTTCTTTTTTCTTTTTATTCCTCCCCATCTAAACAAAGCCAACACGGGCAGGGTCTTTGTGGATTAGGACGGGAGGCGTCATTTTAATTAAAAGTTCAGATTCCCCAAGCTTTTTTTCTTTTTACTTTTCCATTTTTCAATCAGATACACGCATGTGCTCTGGCTGCTGCATTTCCTAGACCCTGGGGCAGGACAGAGGCAGGCGAGGGGGCGGTGGGGTGGTAGGTGACGTAGCTGGGGTTTGGTGAGGTCTGTGGTGTGGGAGGAAGCTGATTGGTCAGGAGCAGCAGGTGGCAATGAGGTGCTCAGTGCCTGCTAGCGACAGCACAGAGAGATGAGGGCTGAGGGGGCAGAGGAGAGGCAGGCTAGGGGGATGTCAAGGGGCCAGCAGGGAGGTGACGGCTGGGGCAGGGTTGGTGAGGTCACTTCTGCCAGAGATGCTGATAGGGTAGGAGCAGGCACATGGCTTGGCTGTTGCTTGGGTGGTCACTTCTGTCCCTGCAGGTGAAAGGCCAGCAGCATGCAAATGGCTTGGAAGTTCCTTGTGAGGTCCCTTCTTCCTGAGACCCTGCTAGGCCAACAGCAGGCTGGTGGCTGGGTGGGTGGTGGTGAGGTCCCTTCAGGTGGAGGTGCTGCGAGGCCAGCAGCAGGCTGGAGGGGCATTGCGGGGTCTGTCCTCTCCACTGGGACCCTGGCGTCTGTCCTTGTGGGATCTGCTGAGTTTCCTGCCAATATGTGCTCTCCTCCTCCTTGAGCCCGCTCTCTGAGCACAGAGGTCAGGGACACCTTTTGCGTAAAGACTCAGACAAAGAAGGCATTGAGCGCCTCAGCCTCCTCTGGGTCTGCTGTTTGAACCCTCCCCTCATCACTCGGCAGCATGTTCCTTGTTCAGCCTTTTACTGCACACACAGTGACGGAATTCCTTTGGCTCTTGATGTTGCCTGCAGCCCCCATCAGCTCCAGCTGAGCTTTGGCTTTCCTAAACACATACCCACATGCTCAGGTCAGAGTTCTAAAATCCTCCTTCCTAGCCCGTCCTTGCTTCCACCTCCTGATTGTGGTGGTATAGCTCCCATCTGTGACTTGTCCCTGAGCCAGTGCAGCCCCATTGCCCAACACCTGCCCTCACGGCCCTCCTCATCAGACCCTGCAAGGGAAAGGGTGTGTTTGGGGTGGGGAAACATCCCCCACCACAAGTCCCCATGGCAGCCCTCAGTGTCCATCCCCACCAGCCCTCCTTCTTTTGCAGCCCGCCAGTGCCCAGCCCCAGCCAAGCCCCAGCCGTGTCTGACACAGGGGCTCACAGACAGCCCTGCTCTGGGGTGCGCCAAGGCCTGGCAAGAAGAGAGGCTGGGGCAGGGCTGGCTCTTCCTTTGACACCGGTACCGAGACCAGCAGGAGGAAGGAGATGGCCCCAGAGCAAAAACACTGATAAATTGAGATGAGTGGCCAGTGCTGGAAATGGTCGATGGCAGAGGCTGGGGTGTGACAAATGCCCTGGGGCACCTTCCCGGTCTGTCCATGCCACCAAGGGCACTGACTGAGCTCCTTTCTCCTGCACCTGCGTTTCTCAGCTCCCTTGCAGGAGACCTGGGTCTGTACCTCACACCCACTGGAGCATGTCCTCACCCTGCATGATCAAACATGTAGGCTACCATTGGTGGTGTCCTCTCCCAGGCACTTTCCAGCTCAGCCCAGCCCCTCTCCAGCTCTTCCCATCTCCCCTGGCAGCTCCTCAGCTCAGCCGCGCAGAGCAGCCCAGCCTGGAGTAGCCCCACAGCAGTACCTGCTGCAGGGTGCTGCAGAGCTCTGGGCACTCCCCCCACAGCCCCAGCCCCTCTGAAGGGCACAGCAGCTCCTGGGGGCAGGAAGGGGTCTCATCCTCCCCATATGCCCCAGGGCTGGGGGCTCACCATGGCATGAGGAAATGGAGGTCAGTGAAACTGCAGGACTCCTGGTCCTGGGTCCAGGAGATCCCCATCACAGACTGACTGCCCCCTCCATGTCAGCCCCTCTCTGCAGGCCAGCACATGAGTGCTGGCCAGGGGACAAAGCAGCCTGCCCTGAGCGAGTGCCTGTAGAAAGAGGTTTCTCTTTGTTATGGATTCCTCCCTGCAGGCACAGATATGCTCCCTTGCTCTTCTCCAGGGACATCCCTCATTCCCAGGGAGCCTTTCCCCATGTAAGCGTGTCCGTGCTGGCCTGGCTGGCCGTTCCTGCTTCCCTCTCCATGCTCCCTGCAAGGCCCTAGGCTGGCGGTGCACTCTGCAGAGCAAGGGGGCTGTGGTGCCCTTTGGCCACGGGGTGAGCCTGCACTGGCCATGCTGGTCAGGGTACCGAGCAGAGCCAGCTGGATGGGGATCACTGCTGCTGAGCCCCTTTTCCATCTTCCCTTGATGGCCCAATAGCCAAAGATGGGGCTGGGCAGGACCGTGGGGAGTCTGCAATGGCACAAAAGGCAAGGGAGGCCTGCACTAGATCCAGGCCATGGGCTTGGACCACTCTCCAGTCTCATGTCCCTTTGCCTTCTGGCTCCTCACAGCCTCTCCTGGCATTGCAGGGCCCTTGTTAGCCCATGGACTCCTCAGGTTCACCTTTTCCTCTGGGACACTCCTCCTTGGATCGTCACTCAGTGTATGAGGCACCACTCACTGCCCCCCCAGGCTTACACGCTGTGCCTGGAGATCCCCTGAGCTCTCCTGGCTGCTCCCAATTCCTCTCCAGGATGGCATCTGCCATCAGCCCCATTGCAGGTGGGACAGCACCAGAGAGAGAAATCAAAGACCAGTTGCTGTCTGCTTGGACACATGCCACCAAGAAGGGAACTCTTGGTCCAGCCCTCAGTCCCTGACAGATCCCCCTGGGACTCTGAGATTGTCTCCCTGAAGCTATCGAGAACCCCAGAAGAGCAAAAGACCTTTTGAGGGAGCAGCTCCTTGGGTATAGTCCTGACACCAGCTTTGGAAGAGGCATCCGGCCTTCTGGCTCTGCCCTGAGGAGCCCTTTTGGTGACGGTGGTGCTAGCAGGGAGGCCAGCTCTGACACAGTGGTTCACGTGGCCTGCTCCTGCCCGCAGCCACAGGGATGCCACCGTAGAGACAACAGGACTGTCTCAAGTTGAAGGAGACCTTTGGGCTTACATAAACCTAAGGTCAAAGCAGGACAGCGTGAGGAGAGACCAGCACTGAAAAGACCACGTCCTGATGTGGTCCATGGCCACGGCTCCAGAGAAGCAGCAGCCCTGACTCAAGGGCAGGAAAGAGGGAGTGCCCAACAAGGCAGCAAGGGGCGGCTCTGAGGGCCACAGACTTTTGGTGACTTAACTCCTTCTGCATGCTGGGGCTGGTCCCCCAGCTCCAGAGAAGATTTGAAGGGATGGGAGCTCAAACCAAGGATTTTCTGCTGGCTTCTTTATTTATGCAAGGAGACTGCTTCCTTAGGTACATTAGGCTACTTTCTCAGAAAAAAACATGTTGAACGTCAAGAATTGGGAGGCATACTACTATTTATTTGCAATTAATATTATCACAGGTATAAAAACCAAATATAAAATAAAGAAAAGAACAAGAGATATAGTCCTGACTTTTCTTGAGATACCCTGGGAGTCACGTAAAGATGATGGATACCTTAATGAGAAAGAAATAGTCTGTGTTCAAAGAGTTTCTTCAGAGCATCCTTGAGCTCCTTGTTCCTCATGCTGTAGATGAGGGGGTTCACTGCTGGAGGCACCACCGAATACAAAACAGTCACGACCAGATCCAGCCATGGGGAGGAGATGGAGGGGGGCTTCAGGTAGGCAAACATGGCAGTGCTGACAAAGAGGGAGACCACAGCCAGGTGAGGGAGGCACGTGGAAAAGGCTTTGTGCCGTCCCTGCTCAGAGGGGATCCTCAGCACGGCCCTGAAGATCTGCACATAGGACAGGATGATGAAAATAAAACACCCAAAAGCTAAACAGACACTAACCACAAGAAGCCCGACTTCCCTGAGGTAGGTGTCTGAGCAGGCGAGCTTGAGGATCTGGGGGATTTCACAAAAGAACTGGTCCAAAGCATTACCTTGGCAGAGTGGTAGGGAAAATGTATTGGCAGTGTGCAGCACAGCATAGAGAAACCCACTGCCCCAGGCAGCTGTTGCCATGTGGACACAAGCTCTGCTGCCCAGGAGGGTCCCGTAGTGCAGGGGTTTGCAGATGGCAACGTAGCGGTCATAGGCCATGACTGTGAGAAGACAATACTCCCCTACAATCAAAAAGAGAAAGAAAAATATCTGGGCAACACATCCTGCGTAGGAGATGGCCCTGGTGTTCCACAGGGAATTGGCCATGGCTTTGAGGAGGGTGGTGGAGATGGAGCCCAGGTCGAGGAGGGAGAGGTTTAGGATGAAGAAGTACATGGGGTGTGGAGGTGGTGGTCGCAGGCTATGGCAGTGATGATGAGGCCGTTGCCCAGGAGGGCAGCCAGGTAGATGCCCAGCAAGAGCCAGAAGTGCAAGAGCTGCAGCTCCCGCGTCTCTGCAAATGCCAGGAGGAGGAACTTGGTGATGGAGCTGCCGTTGGACATTTGTTCACTCTGGGCATTGGGAAATGTTGGAAGAGGAGAAAACATTGACACGTTAGGGCAGACTTCTTTGTGGCAGTCCTATGAGGTTTCCCAAAAAATCCCCTTAAAATTACTTCTCTTTGTTTGGGGAACTTCGTTCAACTCCTTTTTGTGAGCTCAGGTTTGTGCTCCTCAGTGAAGGCACTTTGTGTGAAGAGGCAGAAGTCAACATCTTTCGCATTGCTCTCAGGCTGAACACTGTAGAGTCCTGAGGGACAAATGGGCTCCCTGTGCCCTAATGCAGAGCTAGGAGAGCTGCTCTGCCCACGAGTGACCTGCTGGTCATCACGCAGGTGCCCTGTGCTTCTTACACCTCTCTCTGTTCTAGGATGACCACACTAACAACGTACTTGAAGAAGAAACTGGACATTTGTGAGCTCAGAGGAGTCCAGTTTCAAAGTCCATTTCTCCAAACTCTTCTCTCTTTCCCCAGGCAGCTGAGCAGAGAGTGATTCAGAAGGGTGGCCTGGCTCTCTGCTGCATGGAGATGTCCCTGCTGGGAGCTCTCTGTCCCCAGGTCTCCTCCCTCTCAGTGCTCACAGAGCCCATCCCACCCGCTCTGTGCTCAGCTCGGCCCTGCAGACCCCTCCTGGCAGCAGGGCACTGCCCAGGGCCATCTCCCTCTTAGCAGGTCCTAAGCACTAGGGCAGATAAGCACTGACCCTGCAAGCAAAGGTGATGCTGGTGCTGCCTGTAGGCAGAGGAGTGGGGGAAGGCACTTTAGGAGGCTTCTGGCAGATGTGCTGATCCCTCAGTGTAACAGTTTAGGAGTCTCAGTGACTTATTCAAACCTGACATCTCCTTTTCCCTTTCCCTTAGAAGAAAGGTGAGATCACAGACCCTGGAAAGGTCTTCATCCTTAAGGTAGCCCCTGCCTTGACTTTCCTCTTGAAATGCTGCCTCTGCCAATGTCGTGGGGTGATCTGGAGCTGTGAGCAGCCCTGACCCATGCAGCACCCTCTCAACAGCAGAAGGACCCTGCCCTGACAGGGGTCGCTCCTTCCACCCATACCTTCTCCCACAGCTTCTCCCCACAGTGCTGTGGGGAGCTCCCCGGGCAGGCTGAGTGCTGACCCTGGCAGGCGGCAGAGTCCCTGCCCCAGCACACAGCCCCCTGGGGTGCAGGGACCCTGCTCGGAAGGACAGCCCTGGGCACCCCTGGCTGCACACCCGGCTTCACACCCCTTCGGCCATCCCTGGGAGAATGCAGCCATCATGCCCTCTCCCTCTGACGGTGCGGCAGGGAAGCCCTGCTTTAGAGCATGTCCTCCTCCTCCACAGCAGAGTGAGATCCCACAGGCTGTGGGCTGTGCCAGCTTTAGGAGATCCTTCCACGAACTGCAGCTGCATTGCCCTGCACGCAGAGACTTACCGTGTCAAGGGCTGTGAAAATTTCTCCTCTTCTGAGCTCTCAGCATCCTCCCATTCCACACTGCCTTTAACTTCTCTCTTTCTTGCACGTATCCCCTCGATGCCTGCAGGCAGTGCCCTCAGCCCTGCTGTGCTTTGCAGAGGAGCTGCTCCTGGGCAGAGCTGTCTCTCTGCACTGCTGCCCACTTGCCATGTCAGCTCCCTCCATCCCAGGAGCCCAGCACAGCTCAGCAGCAGAGGACCAGCCCAAGGTGGCATTTTAATGACCCCTCTGGTGGGTTTGGTGCTGACTCCATGAACCTCAGACAGTGAGAGGAAGTTGAAGAAACCTCTCCAGAAGTCAAAGTCAGATGCAAACTCCAAAGTTTCAAGGAGCGTTAATGGGTCCCACTGAGGGACATTACTGACAAAGCCTCCCTGGGGTGTGGTTAGAGCAGAAAAGTGGAGGCAGTGATGACAGGTAGGCAAAGGCAATGTAAAGGTGGAACAGATTCTGAGGAAACCTGGATGTGTTCCATTAAGCCAAAGGGCCAAGGCGTGAGCCCAGCCCCTTGGAAGGGAGATCCTGTCCCTCACACATTGCTCAGGGCTCTTCCTGGGGCAGTGTGACGTGGGGACGTGCAATGTCAAGGGCAGGACTACAGTCCAACACCTCCCAGGCTCTCGAGTGGGGAAGGGGAGGCAATCAGACCCTCGTGTTGTAAGGATAAGCTGCTTCCTCGTAGGCATCAGTGGCAGAGACAACAGCCATAGCCAAGGGGAGAAAGAGCTCATCTCTGTTGGGGGCTTTTCTAACTTTCTTCACCCTTCTATCATCTCCACCACAGGCTGTCCTACCGTGTCCCACACCTGTACCTCTTCCTCTGCAGGCTGTAGACATCCACCCTGCTACCATGCCTTGCTCTCACCTGACCATCTTCCTTCCTTTACTGATACCTCTCTGTCCTCCCTGGCTGTTCCTTGACACACAAAGCCTGGGCCTGATCCAGTCTCCCTCTGGGTGACTTGTTCCACCACAGCACTGCCCTTCGAGTGACATTTCTTTGTGTCCAGTCTGGGCCTCCTCAGCTGCACTTTGTGGCATTACTTCTTCCTCATGCTCTATGTTACTACAAAGAAAAGCTCCATCATCTCTGAAATCACCCTTCAGTCACTCTCAGCCTACTCCTATACTGCCTGGAGCCTCCACACCGCTGAGCCAAAGATCTCCAGCTCCCTCAGCCACCCCACACAGGTCAGGTGCACTAGGTCCCAAACCCCACCTTGGCAGACCTCCACTCAACACTCGCCAGTTGCTCCCTACTTCTCCAAAATGGAGAGCCACGCGCTGAGACACACCCGTGCTGAGTTGAGGGGGATGATCACTCCAGTTGTTTGGCTGGCCCACGCTCCTCCTCATGCAGCCTCCTATGCAGCTGGCCTTCTTCATAGTGTCTATACTGTAGTGGCTCGTAGGGCATCCCTTGTAGTGCCCAGGCCCTTCTCCTCAGAGTCACTGCTCTGCTGGTCAGGTGCCAGCCTGTTCTGAGGTATGGGGTTATTTGCCCCCCTGCCCCCCGCCAATGCAGGACTGGCCACTTCTCCTTGTAAAACTTCAAGTGATTTCCATTTGCCCAGTGCCAGAGTTTCTCCAGGGTCCCCTGGACCGAAGCTCCATTGGCTCAGCTTTTCATGTTTGGGTGCAGCTGTTTCATCTTGATTGGGGTGTCTCTCACAAGAGAACAGCATGAGGAATTGCAGGGCACTACCAATACCCCCTCCTAGAGAAAGTGTGGGGTCCTGGGGCTCTGGCACTGAGAAGGCCATAGGTCTGCACCCCGAGGGGAAGTTGCCTTTTATGGCCAAGAGCAGCAGGAACACGTGGAGCTGTGCCTGGGGATGGACAACGAGTCAGCTGAGAGCTGAAGGCTCATGGTCAACACTGTGGTGGGTGGATGTCTGCTATGGACCTCCTGATGAGGAAGAGGAAGTAGGTGAGACCTTCTTCAGACAACTGGAAGAAGCCTCCTGTTTGCAGGCCCTGGTCCTCATGGCAGACCTAAACTATCCCAATATTTGCTGAACTGGCAACACATCGAGGTGAAAGCCATCCAGGAGGTTTTTGGAGTTCATTGACAATGTCTTCCTGACAAGGGTGAGTCAGGAGCCAGTGAGGGGAGGTGCCCTGTGGGACACCATACTTACAGACAAGAAGCAGCTGGTCAGGGATGTAAGAGTTGGGGATGAGTAGGCAGAGTTGAGGCTCCTGAAGAAGGGAACAAGGCCAAGGCCAGGACTGCAGGAGCAGGCTTTGGCCTGCTAAGGCATCTGCGTGACAGAATCCCATGGGATACGACACTGTGGAGAAGAGGGGTGCAGAGAGCTGACGATGGTCAAGGATCTCCTCTTCAAGCTCCGGAAGGGTTGTCCCCAACTTGCAGGAAGTCAAGCAAAGGTGGCAGGAGGCTGGCATGGGTGAGAAAGGAGCTCCTGACAAAAATCAAGTGTGAGGAGGAAGCCCAGAGAAGGGGGAAGCTGGCTGCCTTCCAGCCTCAAGGCTTCTGTGATTCTGTGTTGGAGAGAGCCATCTCTGTGTGTGTGTGTGTGTGTGCTTGTCTGTGCAGGGAGGAGCTGGCAGGATGAGGGGATTGCAGGGCCAGCTCCTGGATAGACGGAGGTTTTAAGAGCAGCTCCTGGGAGGAACCATACTGAATCTGTGTCTACATAGTGTTATGAACATTTCTCTCCCTAACTAGTATGCAAACCACTCTTCATAGTTTGAAAGTGTATTAACTTTCTTAATATATATGTAGTTCACATGGTACACTAGTTAGTCGTGCTTGAGGAAGCAAACTAAAGGACACCAGATCATCACAAGGACCAGAAGGACAGCCCAGCCCTTGAAACAAAGCCTTGGCTTCTCAGTATCGTTGAGCTTTCCATGAAGCTAACAGATACCTCTGGAAAACCAAGATAATGCCAGCAGCCCAGCCCCTCTAACACATCTTTGAAACCCTCCCAATGTTGTCTGGCATCAGAGAGAGGTAATTATAGCAAGACCAACTCCAGGAATGTTCTGGATCAATAGACAAGCAACAAGACTGCTGATGGATGATGGTGCTGCAGAAGCAGTTGCTTTGTGAAGTTTTACTATGATTAGCAATGGGTAGTGTGTGTGTTAATTAGTGATTAGTCAAATCCTGTTGTACCTGAATGCTTGAAGAGTGTAAGAACCCTCTGTATTAACAACATTCAGGGTGCCCCAATTGGTCTGGAACACCCCAGGCACTTGACTAAATATTTACGCTTGTAATTCTACGCTTTCTGTCCCAGCCTCAGTCCTCGGTTGGCACGGGCCACTTGTGAATTTCCCTAACAGTTTGGCGACCCAGATGGGACACAGCCGACTCACCTGATCCAACCTCTCACTACCACCCAGACCCTGAGGATCTCCACTGCGAGCTTGTAAGTGAGTTCCCCTCAAGATACTTGGGCACAGGGACAGTGAAGCGTGGATCTTGCTTGGCAGTAAGGAGGTGATGTTTTTATATAATGGGAGGCAGACAAAGTATGGTGACGAGGTCACCGGTAGGTGAATTGCTGCAGCCCTGGAAATCCATTGATGGGATGGCCGGGTCATCAAAAGCGCGAGACCTGTGTCAGGAAATTTGACCAGAAGTGACCGCCTTTGATGATGCGTACCAAACGTGGCCACGGCCTGGTTCTGTTGATGACATTAGGCTGAGCTATTTATCCCAGCAATTGAAGGATTGGTTCCCATTACAGATGGACTATTGGGGTATCTGGGATAATTACTGGACCATTGGTATATCAGGTATTAAAAAAACCCCAAACAAAACCTAAAAAATGCCCTCCAGAGCAGAGAATAAGTAAAGATCTCTGAATGAACAGGAAAAAGAAGAGCTCTTTACATTCTGGAATTCACAAATATCAGAAATAAGTTTCCCCTCTGGGTCGGAAATTGAATAAAACCTTCAGCCAAATGGGAAAATCCGGAATGTTCCCCATTCAGCTCCACCTGCCCATCCTACTGCTCTTTTTTCTGCTTTTCCTCTGGTTTCTGCTCCAGCTAGTGCTACTGCTTCTGCTTTGCTAGCACCTCTCTGACAGGAAATTCTAGAGCCAGGACTGGAACCTGGCCAGCTTTCTGTGGGAACAGGCCGTGTGCCATTTGCACCCACTGATTTGGTTTTGGGGAAACAACAAATGCCCAGACTGCGGGATGATCCAGAGAAGCTGCTGCAAACCATGCACAGCATCTTCTGTGTTTATGACTCTACATGGGCCAATGTGCAGCAACTGTTTGAGACTGTTTTTTCTGCAGATGAAAAACTGAAAATCTGGGAGACGAACTGCAGATGGGCCAGGGAAGCACAGGGCAGAAGCCCATGGCCAGGCAATGGCCCAGGATGGGACCCCAACTTACCAGTGAACAGAGGTATGCTGCAAAGAGAGAGAAGGGGATTGTTAGAGTCATTAGAAAGACTGTAAAATGGGTTAAGGTCACCCAATTGCTCACCACTCATTGACCGATGCCCAGTTACTTCCCGAGCCATGATCCGCCCCTCCCAGCCAGCTCCCCCAGTTTATATACTGGGCATGATGTCATATGGTATGGAGTAGCCCTTGGGCCAGTTTGGGTCAGCTGTCCTGGCGGTGTCCCCTCCCAGCTTCTTGTGCCCCTCCAGCCTTCTTGCTGGCTGGGCATGAGAAGCTGAAAAATCCTTGACTTAGTATAAACACGACTTAGCAACAACTAAAAACATCAGTGTGTTATCAACATTATTTTCCTACTAAATCCAAAACACAGCACTATACCAGCTACTAGGAAGAAAATTAACTCTGTCCTAGCTGAAACCAGGACAGTATCCACCCCTTATTCTATACCATCTACATCATGTCCAGGTCCCACACTTTCCAATGCATTTTCAATTAATCACCACCACTTTTGCTGCCTTTTAATACATATACACACAGATATCATTCCCTTAATGTATAAGCCTTTACAATGTCCATTTAAAATGTTCGTTGAGTTCATTCAGTCCATGACTTTGGACTCCATCTATCATAACAGTCTGTCTGGGCAGGAGGGATGGTGTGAAGTCCGCTCAGTCGGCAGAGCAGGATCCGGCTTTGGTGCAGTGCAGCGGGCAGATGACATTGGGCGCAGCAGGAGGATGGTGTGTGGTGTTGGATTGTTGCATGCTGCAGTCAGTCCTGGTTCCATCACTGCTGCACTTCACTTGGTTTTATCAAAGTTCATTCTTTATTAATCTAGATAATTCTTACTGTAATACTGTTGATATAGCACATAACAACTATAGTAATGATAACATACAGTGACAGGCTTATATAGTAATTAACATAATACAATTTAATTCACTGGCTATTCTCACCTAAAATCAAATCCTCTTGAGGCACACATCGGACTTCCCTGTCCTTCTGCATCACCCACCAAGTGCACCCAGGTCCTTGAGCAAAAGCAATCCCACAAATGGGTTTGCCTTTGCCTGAGGCAGGAGTAGCCCAGACTGTCTTCCCTAGCATATTTTTTATGTGCACTACAGGGACTTTATCCCCTTCTACAGTACGTAAAAGTTCTGATTGGGTGGGGCCAGCTCGATGGACAGATCCTCTAGTGTTGACTAACCAGGTGGCCTTTGCTAAATGTGTATCCCAATGTTTGAGGGTCCCACCACCCATTGCTCTCAATGTAGTCTTTAACAGTCCATTGTATCACTCAATTTTCCCAGAAGCTGGTGCATGATAGGGGATGTGATACACCCACTCAATGCCGTGCTCTTTGGCCCAGGTGTCTATGAGATTGTTCCGGAAATGAGTCCCATTGTCTGACTCAGTTCTTTCTGGGGTTCCATGTCGCCATAAGATTTGCTTCTCAAGGCCCAGGATAGTGTTCCAGGCAGTGGCATGGGGCACGGGATATGTTTCCAGCCAGCCGGTGGTTGCTTCCACCATTGTAAGCACATGGCGCTTGCCTTGGCGGGTTTGTGGGAGTGTGATATAGTCAATCTGCCAGGCCTCTCCATATTTGTATTTCAGCCATCGTCCTCCATACCAAAGAGGCTTTAACCGCTTGGCTTGCTTAATTGCAGCGCATGTTTCACATTCATGGATAACCTGTGTGACAGTGTCCATGGTCAGGTCCACCCCTTGATCACGAGCCCATCTATATGTTGCATCTCTTCCCTGATGGCCTGAGGTGTCGTGGGCCCACCAAGCCATAAATAACTCACCCTTATGTTGCCAGTCCAGATCTACCTGAGCCACTTCAATCCTAGCAGCCTTGTCTACCTGCTGATTGTTTTGATGTTCTTCAGTGGCCCACTCTTAGGTACGTGAGCGTCTACGTGACGTACTTTCACAACCAGTTCTCTAGCCGGGCAGCAATATCTTGCCACAATGTGGCAGCCCAGATGGGTTTACCTCTGCGTTGCCAGTTACTCTGCTTCCATTGCTGCAACCACCCCCACAGAGCATTTGCCACCATCCATGAGTCAGTATAGAGATAAAGTATTGGCCATTTTTCTCGTTCAGCAATGTCTAAAGCCAGCTGGATGGCTTTCACCTCTGCAAACTGACTCGATTCACCTTCTCCTTCTGCAGTTTCTGCAACTTGTCGCATAGGACTCCATACAGCCGCCTTCCACCTTCGATGCTTTCCTACAATGTGACAGGACCCATCAGTGAACAGGGCATATTGCCTCTCATTTTCTGGCAGTTTATTATACAGTGGGGCCTCTTCAGCACGCATTACCTCCTCCTCTGGCGATATTCCAAAATCTTTGCCTTCTGGCCAGTCCGTGATTGCTTCCAAAATTCCTGGGCGACTGCGATTTCCTATTCGACTTCGTTGTGTGATCAGTGCGACCCACTTACTCCATGTAGCAACACTTGCATGATGTGTAGAAGGGACCTTCCCTTTGAACATCCAGCCCAGCACCGGCAGTCAGGGTGCTAATAGGAGCTGTGCTTCAGGACCAACCACTTCTGAAGCAGCTCGAACTCCTTCATATGCTGCTAAGATCTCCTTTTCAGTTGGAGTATAGCGGGCCTCAGATCCTCGATATCCCCGACTCCAAAATCCTAGAGGTCGACCTCGGGTCTCCCCTGGTGCTTTCTGCCAGAGACTCCACATAGGGCCATTCTCCCCGGCTGCGGTATATAAAAATATATATAAAAATATATATATTTTTAACATCTGGTCCTGCCAGGACTGGCCCAAGGGCTACTGCATGAACTAGCTCCCGTTTAATCTGTTCAAAGGCTCGTTGTTGCTCAGGGCCCCGTTTAAAATCATTCCTCTTCCGGGTCACTTGATAGAGAGGGCTTACAATCAGACTATAATTTGGAATATGCATTCTCCAAAAACCTACAACACCTAAGAAAGCTTGCGTTTGCTGTTTACTAGTTGGTGGAGACATAGCTGCTATTTTATTGATCACATCCATTGGGATCTGATGACGTCCATCTTGCCATTTTATTCCTAAAAACTGAATCTCCTGTGCGGGTCCCTTCACCTTACTTTGTTTTATGGCAAAACCAGCTTTCAGAAGGATTTGGATTATTTTCTCCCCTTTCTCGAAAACTTCTTCTGCTGTGTTGCCCTATACGATGATGTCATCAATGTATTGCAGGTGTTCTGGAGCTTCACCTTTTTCCAGTGCATTCTGGATTAGTCCATGGCAAATGGTGGGGCTGTGTTTCCACCCCTGGGGCAGTCGATTCCAGGTGTACTGGACGCCCCTCCAGGTGAAAGCAAACTGTGGCCGGCACTCTGCTGCCAAAGGGATCGAGAAAAATGCATTAGCGATATCAGTTGTGGTGTACCATTTAGCTGCTTTTGTCTCCAGTTCATATTGAAGTTCTAGCATGTCTGGCACAGCAGCACTCAGCGGTGGTGTGACTTCATTCAGGCCACGATAGTCTACTGTTAGCCTTCATTCTCCATTAGACTTTCGCACTGGCCAAATGGGGCTGTTAAAGGGTGAGCGCGTCCTGCTGATCACTCCTTGGCTCTCCAGTCGATGAATCAGCGTATGGATGGGAATCAGGGAGTCTCGGTTGGTGCGATATTGCCGCCGGTGCACCATTGTGGTAGCGATCGGCACCTGTTGTTCTTCGACCCTCAGCAACCCCACAACCGAAGGGTCCTCAGAGAGACCAGGCAAGGTGGACAACTGTTCAATTTCCTCCATCTCCAAGGCAGCTATACCAAAGGCCCACCGATACCCCTTTGGGTCCTTGAAATACCCTCTCCTGAGGTAGTCTATGCCAAGGATGCATGGAGCCTCTGGAGCCTCTGGGCCAGTCACAATGGGGTGTTTCTGCCACTCATTCCCCATTAAAGTCACTTAGGCTTCCAATACAGTTAGCTGTTGGGATCCTCCTGGCACTCCTGAAATACAGATGGGTTCTGCCCCTTTATCGCTTGATGGCATTAGGGTACACTGTGTCCCGGTGTCTACTAGAGCCTTGTACTCCTGTGGGTCTGACGTGCTAGGCCATCGAATCCACACAGTCCAGTAAACCCGGTTGTCCCTTTCCTCCACCTGGCTGGAGGCAGGGCCCCTCGAATCCTGGTCAGAGTATTTGTTACTCACATCTTGTAAAAATGACTTGAAAGTCCCTTCAAGAGGATCAGAAGTAAGATCAGCGCTTCTACTCTGTCTGGAAACTGGAATGGCATTTTTCCTGGAAGAATCCTCATTTGTGGTTGTTTTTCCTTGCAACTCACATACTCGTGCATCTAGGATCAAAGTAGGTTTTCCATCCCACTTCCTCATGTCCTCTCCATGGTCATGCAGGTAAAACCACAGGGTATGCCGTGGTGTGTACTTTCTATATTCTGTCTCTGGAGTAGGGGAACACTTACTCCTAATAGCTGAGATGCTGGTCTGTACAGGTGGGGAGTAAGACATATCCTCTTTGAATTGCTGGAACTCTCGGGACAGTTTCTCGTCTAGTATGTCTGGCAGTTTCTTCACAGCCGAGACCAGGGAGGAAGTGAGACTTTCTTTGTATTGCTGGAGTTGGCCAGCTAATTCATCCACCATTGGTCCCTCTTCATCTTTCCAGTCCATTACTGCCAATGCATTGGCATGCGTGGTGCGCTCCGTACAAACTTCCGCCACATGGGTCGTGTGCATTGGACTTCATCTGGATCTGTGGGTAACTGCACATTGTCTGGGTCATAATAAATGATCTCCCGCACGGCTAATTCCCTCAGGTACTGGATACCTCTCTCCATGGTTGTCCACTTGCTTGGATGCCATACAACATCTTCCTTGAAGGGGTACCTTTCCCTCACGCCTGATAGAAGTCGCCTCCAGAGGCTGAGGGCTTGTGTTTTTTTCCAATTGCCTTGTCAATGCCCCCTTCCCTAGAAAGGGATCCCAACTGCTTGGCTTCCCTCCCCTCTAATTCCAAGCTACTGGCTCCGTTATCCCAGCATTGGAGCAGCCAGGTGATAATGTGCTCGCCTGGACGATGGCTGAAATCCTTTTGCATATCTCGCAGCTCACTCAGGGATAGGGATCGGGTGATTACCTCTGGCCCTGCCTCCGCCTCCTGTTCTCATGATGACCCTGCTTCACCTTCATCCCTCACTAAGCGAACTGATTTTTTTGTGTATTTCTTCTTCTGCATAGGGGTGACTGATACTGGCACGGGTTGGTTCTCTGGTTCAGCTGCAGTGCTTGTCACAAGGGTTGGAGTAGCCGCAGTGCCTGTTGGTCTGTTTTTCCTCCCTTTCCCCTGAGGGTGCTGCATAATATCGAGCAGTGTTTGGTAGATCCTGGCCAGGGCCCAGCACAGTGCTCTAAGTTGTGCCTCTTTGGAATAGCCACAGCATTTTCCTTTCAAATATTCTGTCACTTCATCAGGGTCCTGTAGTTGTTCGGGAGTGAAGTTCCAAACCATTGGAGGTGAGAAGTTCTCTAGATACCTGCCCATATTCTCCCACATGCCATGCCACCCATGACTATCCAGCCTCGGGGCAGATCTCTGGGTGGTATTCTTAAATTTTTGTGTAACCCTAAACAAGACCTGGGACACAGTCACGAGGCATAGCAATCAGAGCATGCTGGCTTGAACATCCCAAGGATATTCAAAATTCTCAAAAGCTGTTGTATTAGCCTGAAGGAGAAAGGGGAGGTGAAAGAGCGGGAGAAAGTATACCCCCCCCCCGCCGTCTTCCTCATAGACTGGATGCAACTACTAATAAACTCCGAGAGAAGGCACCCGAGGTACGGGCATAACAACAATGCTGCATACAAATACCAGCTTAACCTCGTGACCAGCGATGTAATTGTATCATAAGTTGAGATGACCCACTACGGCAAAATGATAGTCCTGATCCCTCTCCCAGAGGTGATAAACATCACCGCAGGGAACACATAGTGCATGGAAGAATTTACATACCACCCCCACGTGAACAAATAAACCAACGCTGTGACCAGCAACTATTTAACTAATATAAGAAATGCATGTAACAAATTTGTTTTAACACGCGCTGGTCAGATCTGTCGTTATCTCAACCCATCATGCCCCATGTTGGGCACCAAAAAGGACTGTCGTGGTTTAAGCCCAGCCGGCAACAAAGTACCTACACGGCTGCTCGCTCACTACTCGCTCCCCGGTGGGATGGGGAGGAGAATTGGAAGAAAAGGGTAAAACCTTGTGGGTTGAGATAAGGACAGTTTAATAGGACAACACAAGGCGAGAAGACAGAAGAAATAAGAATAACAATAATACTAAGAAAAGAATGTATAAGGTGAGCGATGCACAATGTAATTGCTCACCACCCAGAACCCGATGCTCAGCCCATTCCCGAGCTGCAATCCCTCCTCCCCCTGGCCAGCTCCCCCAGTGATATACTGAGCATGATGTCATACGGTATCGAATGTCCCCTTGGCTAGTTTGGGTCAGCTGTCCTGGCTGTGCCTCCTCCCAGCTTCTTGTGAAAATTAACTCTATCCCAGCCGAACCCAGGACGAATAGGAATAGGCACAGATAATTTATCTTTCTTGAGTTAACGGCTCGGTAGTTGGCAGCCCTTCGTATGCCACTAGTAGCACTTTCTAAAATGGAGCGTAGTTCCTCTGGGAGCCTTCCCAGGATTTAGAGCCAAACGTAATAGGGGACCCCTTTCTACCTTGCACATCTTGCTGCCATCCCCTTTGATATTCCTTATCACCTATGCCTATATGTAGTGTAAACGGGCGTGTAGGGTGGATGGGTTCCAGAGAGTGTAGGGTGGTTGGGTCCCACAGTGTCGGGTGGTTGGGTCCCATAGGGTGGTACGTAAAAGTTTCATCTTTTAAAGCAGTTGATGCTTCGTGATTTTTCTGATCTCAGTTCCATACTGTGGTTTTCTTCTTTTCTGTTTTCTTCTTTTATTTCTCCTTCTATTTCTTCATCTTTTATTTCTTCTCCTTTTTCTCTTTTCTTCTTTTCTGCTTTTTCTGTGCCCGATGGCCCAGTTTTCCATCCTCCTATCCATCAGGTACCTAAAAACTGTAATCTCTTGACTTGGTCCTTGCCGTGTTGAGTAAGGAATGCTAATATCTCATGCCTGTAAATGCTCGACAGTAACGTTCATACTTTGGCCAGCCGTTTCCTCATCTGGTCTCCCGATCAGAATATCATCTATATATCGTAAAATTGTCACTTCGGGTGGGAGGATGTGATTGAGCCTACCTCTTTAGCTAACACGGCATGAGACTATTAATCACCTTGCGGTAGGCGATTCAAGGTGTACTGTACTCCACCCGAAGTTTTGCTCTTGTGTTGGGATCATAAAGAATAGATCTTTTATATCTAACACGTATCTAGCACATTCATTTATTGCATGAATTGTATCTACCATGCTAGGAACAGCGGCTGTCAGAGGGTCAGTGACTTTATTTAAAGCCCTATAGCCATGTGCCGTGTCCCGTCTGGTTTTTGAACAGGCCGTACGGTGCCGTTATAGGATGAAGGTGGTTTTCTTTTCCCCTACAATACCCAAATTACTACTCTCGTTGCTTGATTAATTCTGTCGCGGGTTTTATGGCAGGAGCAGTTTATTGGCTTCCTCTTAGGCAAGAAGGCCGTACAAAATATGGATTTCCATCCGCTATCGCAAACGATAAACCTCGCCCTAACTATCTGTTGTGCCTTAAGACACGAGTCAACGATCAGACGAAGCCACCGCGCTTAGCGGGACGTGGGAGAACGAAGCATCCCCAGCACGAAGGCGAACCTCTCCCATTTCTTCGGCGCCGCGTCACGGCACGCGCTGCTCCAGCCGCGACTCGACCACGGGTACGAGCGACAACAAGCTGCGCGCCCGTGGGGAAACCCTTTGTTCTGTCCTGCCGCGGCAAAAACCCGCGTGGAACAGGGGTCGGCGAGCGTGGCCCACGATGCTCATCCTCCCTTCCCATCCCCGTAGCCGCGTCACACACCCCCCACCCGGGGGGGGGGGGGGGGGGGGGAATGACGTCAGGGCTCCCTTGACCACGATCTGCACCCACCTTCTCGGTGACGTCACCCCGCCTCCCCCGCGCGTGCGCAGTGCGGCGGCGCTGTTCCCCCATCATCACCATCACCACCACCCCACCCGCACCCCCCCACCCCCGGCGCGGCGCGGAGGATGCGGGGCCGCAGGTGGGTGCGGGGCTGGGGAGGGGGTGCATGCAATGAGGGGTGCATGGGCGTGCACGCGCGGGAGGGGGGATTTTGGGGTGCAGCCGGGGGTGGGTGCACGCGGCGGAGGGTGCAAGGGGCGTTGCTGTTGCGTGCAGGCGGGTGTGTGTGCGGGGGGGGGGGGGGGATGTTGGGGTGCAGCACGGGGATTGCACGGTGGTGCGGGCACCCCCGGGGGCGCGTGCACGAAGGGGGGGGGGGGGGGCGCATCGCGGGCGCGCCGTCGTGGTGCATTGTGGGTAGTGCATGCATTGCGGGTGCAGCGGGGTGCTGGCTGGCTGCTGGCGCGGGCGGAGGGGGGGGCGCATTTTGGGGGTGCATCGTGGTGCAAGCTCCGGGTAGGTCTGAGGGCGCTTGCATGGGGGGGGGGCGCTCGTGCCGCAGCGGTGCTTGTGGGGGGTCCCGCATTGAGGGGTGCATCGGCGTTGCGTTGACGGTGGAGACGGGGGGGGGGATTTTGGGGGTGCAGCACGGGGGGGTGGGTGCGGGCGCCGCGGGCATTTGGGAGTGCCCGTGAGGGGGGGGGGGGGGGGGGACAGCGGGCGCTGCTTGCCCCGAGGTGCTCCGCTGCGTATCAGCATCCGTGCAAGGGTGGTGCATTGTGGGATGCGCACGCGCTGCGGAGGCGGGGGGGGGAACGGGGCAGAGGCAGGTGCTTTGGGAGCATTTTGGGGTGTTTGAGGGGGGTGCAAGCACGCGGTGCATGCACAGGGGTGCATGGGTGCATGCATGCACAGAGCTGCAGGTATGGGGGTGCGTGCAGGCAGGGGGTGCAGCATGTGCAGCGCGTGCATGTGCAGGTGTGCGCATGCAACTGGGGAGCTCACATTTGGGGGTGCCCGGAATGGTGCAGGCATGTTGGGGTACATGGTGCATGCACGCTGTGCATGTATGGGGATGCATGCATGCACAGCAGTGCATGCAAGCACTGGGTGCACGCTTGCACGGTGCGTGTGGAGGTGCATGTGTGTGCAGCATGTGCTTGCACCCCTGTGCATGCACCCACCGTGCACGCGTGCACTTTCATCTGCACGCACCCCTTGCACGTGTGCACCCCCGCATGTGTGCACCCCTGTGTGTGTGCGCTCTGCATGCGTGCGTAGGGCTGCATGTCTGCAGAGGTGCAGGCAGGCACAGGGTGCGTACCTGCAGAGTGCATAGGTGCAGAGTGCATCGCGCACGGTGTATGTGCACCCCTTGCGCACATGCACCATGACGTGTGTGCAGCGTATGCGTGCACTGTGCATGCGTTCACCCTCAAGTGCACACGCACAGGGGTGTACATGCACCCCGTACACGTGTAGGGGCGCATGCATGCACAGGGATGCGTGCGTGCACGGGATGCATGCTGCAGACCTGTGGAGGTTCATGCACGCGCAGTGCTGCATGCGTGTGGGGGTGCACGTGTGCACGGTGGGCGTGCGGATGTGCTGCACATGGGTGCGAGTGCACGTGTGCACAGGCAGGACTCAAAGCCCCAATCTGGCCAGGTTTTCCCCCAGAAACTGCGGTGTGTTTCTGCTCTCCTCCCCATCCCTAGGGGAAGCGTGACCGGGGCTGGGTGAGTGGGTTGGAGTAGTGGCACCTTTACTGGGTTATTACTGGCTTACTACTAGGTTACTATTTGCTTCCTATGAGGCTACTGCTAAGATACTACCGGGATACTCAGTAACCTGGTGAGGGAGTAATGAAATACTATCAGGACACAGCTGAGATACTCTGAGGATACTACTGAGATGCTACTAAGATGCTATCAGGAGTTTGCTGGAATGCTGTCAGGATACTCTGCAGACAGTACTAAGGCGTTCTCAGGGTGGCACTAAGATACTATGTCGATGCTACTGGGATACTGTGAGAACATTGCTAAGGTACTATCAGGGCACTACCAGGATGCTACCAGGGCACTACTAAGGTATTTCCAGCATCTTTCCAGGGTTAATACTGAGATAGTATTACGAAGGTACCACTGGAGCAGTGCTAACACACTACCAGGGTACTCTCAGGATACTAGAACAGATATGGTTAAGTTGCTTTCAGCATAGTAACATGGCACTAAGATAATATCTGGATATTACATTGCACTACCAAGATACTATCAGGACACTACTAAGATAATAGCTATATACCATTACACCACTATTAGGATCCTATCAGGACACTGCTCATATACTACTGTGATACTATCAGGACACTGTTAGGATGTAACTAGGATGTTATTGGGATGCTCCTGACATAGTATCAGGATACTCCTACCTGTGCTAGTACAACATCAGGGCAATGCTGAGCTGTTCAATGGCTGCTACTAGGATACTCTTAGTGTAGCACAAAGGTACTATCAGGACACTGCTAAGATGTTATCAGGATAGTGCCTGAATACTCCAAAGACACCGCTGAGATACTTTCACAATACTATCGAGGCACTACTAAGATACTACAGGGCCATTGCTAGGATACTACTAAGATAGCATCAGGGTACTACTATGATACTATCAGGATATTATCACAACGCTGCTGAAGTGCTATCAGGACAGTACTCATTTTTTAGTAGGATGCTGTCAGGATGACTAGTAGAATATCAGTAGGATACTTCTGAGATCCTCCAGGGCCACTAGAAAAGATAGGGGTAAGATACTTCTGGGATACTATCAGGGCAACACTCAAACTTTTGGATACTGTCAGCACATTACTGATACTAGTATGATACTTTCAGGCCACTACTAAGATAGTAGTGATATAGTATAAGGATACTACTAAGATACTACCAGTACAGTAAAAAAGGTAGTGTTATGATACTTTTCCCATACTATCAGGGTAGCACTAAGCTACTTCAGCCACTATCAACACTTTGTTGCTACTAGTAAAGTACTGCAAGTATAGTGTCAGGATATCAGCATATTTCTATGAAGACAGTACTAAGATGCTGTTGGGATACTGCTAGGATACTACAGAGATACTGTTGGTTGTGTAAGAGCCCTGGCAGTAGGGTTTCAGCCAGCACGGCGGCAGCAAAGGGAATGGGGAGCCCTGGTGTTGTAACCTGTGAGTAGCCCGGTGCCTCACGGGCACCCTCTCCCCGCAGCTAAGGCGGCGCAGCGGCGTTGAGGAGGATGGAGGCGCCCCTGGTAAGCCTGGAGGAGGAGTTCGAGGAGGGGCCCGGGGACGATGGGGGGACCCCGCAACGCACTGCGGACCCGGCGCTGGCCGAGCTGGAGAGCTTCTCGGCCGAGATGATGAGCTTCAAGTCGATGGAGGACCTGGTGCAGGAGTTTGACGAGAAGCTCACCGTCTGCTTCCGCAACTACGATGCTGCCACCGAGGGTCTGGCCCCCGTGCGGGGGCGTCTCCAGGCGCAGGAGGAGGAGGAGCGCCTCCAGGATGAGGAGTGAGTAAGGCCCCCCCCTACTTCTGGGGACACGTGCCTCCTCGCACACCTGCAAAATCCACCCCCCCTCAATGCAGACTGGCTCCTTGCATTGCAACATGGTCATGCAACACATCAAAGCACTGGTGTAGTAACCTGTGAGTAAGCCCCTCACAGCCTGTGTGCCTCCTTGCACCCTTGCAAGACTTTCCTGACCAGCTCCCTGCATTGTGGCATGGTCGTGCACCATGTCAGGAATAGGGCTGTAGTATCCTATGAGTAAGGACTCCCTCGGGGTCTGCATGCCACCTTGCACGCTAGCAAAGTACACCCCGCATGCAACTCAGCCCCCTGCATCGTGGCGTAGTCATGCAGCAGCATGGAGTAGCTGTGTAGTAGCCTATTAGTAGCTGTGTAGGATCCTTAGAGTAGCTGTGTAGTATCCTATGAGTAGGCCACCCTTGGGCCCGCATGCCTCCTTGCATGGTCATGAGATACGCTCCCTCCCATGGCATGCAGAACAGCCTACCCCATTGCAGCATGGTTGTGTAGCACATCAGAGTAGCAGTGTAGTATCCTATGAGTAACGCCCCTCTGGGGCCTATTGCACCTCCTTGCACGCTTGCAAGATCTCCACCACGTGCAAACCAGCCCCCAGCGCTGTGGTGTGATCATGGAGCACCCTGGAGGAGCCGTGTAGGATCCTTGGAGTAGCTGTGTGGGATCCTTGGAGTAGCAGCGTGGGATCCTTGGAGTAGCTGTGTAGCATACTTGCAGTAGCTGTGTGGGATCCTCGGAGTAGCTGTGTAGCATCCTATGAAGAAGCACCGCGGGGTGCCCCATGTTGCATTGCAGGGGGTCCTGGCAGGCTCAGTCGATGTGAGGAGGGCCCCCGGGGGGGTGAGTGTAAACCTTGAGTAAGGTGCGAGTAGAGCTTAGCCTCCTGCTTGCAACGTGCAAGCTCTGCACCAAGCCAGGGGGCAGCCAATTTGGGGCAAAATCCCCCCAGCCCTGTCACAACATAGTGGCATTTGCGTTAAAATCTGAATTTTTATGAAAAACCTTTTTTTTTCATTGCAAAATGCCCTTTTTTTTGCCAAATTTGTGTGGTTTTTTCAGCGATGTTTATACATTAGCGCCTTTCTAATGGATTTTTTGCTCTTTAATTGGGATTATTCCCCAGGCTGCAATTCCTAATACTCATTTTTCACCAACGCAAAGTGGTTGTTTTCAACCCAAAAGCCCCCAAATGTGTTTATTTTGGGGTTTGGGGGTTTTTTTTTCTTTTTTTACCCAAAAGCCGCTGAGGCCGAACGGCTTTTCGTAAGTGGCCAAATTGATGGTTTTTCAGAGCAAAACGCATTTTGGCCCGGTGCCGGCAGCGCCGCGCTGTCGCCGGCAGCCGGTTCACTGCGCTGCTTTGTGCCGCTTATTGTGTCTTTTTTGGGTCAGTTTGGGCAAAACAGGGCGCTTTTTTTTCCCCCCCCCTCTCTCTTGAATGAGCCCTGTGTACACGGGCGGGGGATGGGCTGGGGCCTTAAAGGCGCTGTATTTCCCTAATTATTAACCAATTCTTGCCATAATTAACCCAGAATGCTGCTGCTGCTTGCCTGACCCTGCAGGGCGCTGGCCCTTTAAGAGCGGGGAAAAAAAAAAAGCGCAAATTTGGGGGGATAATCACTTATTTTTTTCCTTCTTTGCGGCGTTTTTGTTAAAAATAGGAATATAGGGGGGTTTGACGTGCGCGTTTTTGTGCATTTGTTGGTGAAATACGTGATTTGGGGGAATTAAGATCAGGTGAGGAGGGAGATGAGATAAATACCCAAAAATGAGTGGTTTTGGGGGGCTGGGGAGGGGCAGGTGGTTTTGGGGTGATTTAGGGGGAATCGGGATGCGCGTGGACGTGGCACCGTGTCGGAGTAAGAACGCCATTTGTGGGGGGAAAACGAGGGGGCTTGCCTTAATCGGGGAGAAATTTTCTAATCTTTTTTGTGCCTTTTTCCCCATTTTTGACCTTTTTCCCCATTCTTGACCTTTTCCCCGATGTCGCCGCTTTTCAGCTCTTTTCTCCCATTTTCCCCATTTTTTCTCTCCCTCCTCCTTTTCTCCCTTTTTCTCCACTTTTCCACCTTTTTCCCCATTTTTCCCTTCATTCCCCCCTTTTTTCTTACATTTTCTCTTTTTCCCTATTTTCCCCTTCTTCCCCCGTTTTTTCCTTTTTCCTTCTTTTGCCCCTTTTCCTTCTTCCCCACTCCCCCATTTTCCCATCTTTCCCTTTCTCCCCCTTTTTCCCTTTCTTTCCCCCTTTTCCCCCTTTTTCCTTCTTTTCCCCCTTTCTCATTTTTTCTTCCATTTCCCCTCTTTTACCCCCATTTTCCCTTCCACCACTTTTCCCCGTTTTCCCCCTTTTTGCCCTTTTTTCCCCATCTTCTCCTTCTTTACCCGTTTTTCCTCCTCTTTTCTCCTCTTCTCTGTTTTCTCTTTTTTCCCTTTTGCTGCCCTTTCCCCCTTTCCCCTTTTTTCCTCTTTTTCCCCCCCTTTCCCTCCCCCCTTTTCCCCTTTTTTCCCCTTTCCCCCCTTTTCCCCTTCCCCCCTTTTTCCTCTTTTTCACCTTTTTCCACCTTTTTTCCCCCTTTTTCCCCCTTTCTCCCCTTCCCCCCTTTTTCCCCCTTCCCCCCTTTTCCCCCTTTCTCCCCCTTTTTCCCTTTCCCCTCTTTTCCCTTTTTCCCCCTTTTCCCACTTTTCCCCCCTTTTTCCTTTTTCACCTTTTTCCACATTTTTCCCCTTCCCTCCTTTTTCCCCCTTTTTCCTCTTTTTCACCTTTTTCCACCTTTTTTCCCCTTCCCCCTTTTTCCCCCTTTCCCCCTTTTTCTCCCTTCCCTCAATTTTCCCCCTTTTTCCCTCTTTTTCCCTTTCCCCCCTTCCCCCCTTTTTCCCCCCTTTCTCCATCTTTTTCCCTTTCCCCCTTTTCCCTCTTTTCCCCCCTTTTCCCCCCGTTTTCCTTTTTCACCTTTTTTCACTTTTCCCCACATTTTTTCCCACATTTTTTCCCCTTTTTTACCCCCCTTTCCCCCCTCTTTTTCCCCCTTTTCCCACTTTTCCCCCCTTTTTTCCTTTTTCACCTTTTTTCACTTTTTTCCCACATTTTTCCCCTTTTCCCCCCCTTCTTTTCCCCCCCTTCTCCCCCTTTTCCCCTCTTTTTTCCCCTCTCTTCCCCCTCCCCTCCCCCATGCACCTTTTTTGGGGTGAAACCGGGCAAAATTAGTCCAGCCCAGCGGGGAGAATCAGGCACCCCTAACAGTGGCGCAGAGGAAGGGGGTTTAGGGGGGTTCGGGGCAGTTTTGGGGCGTTTTGTTGCATTTTGGGGTATCAGGGCCATGGTTTGGAGTGGTTTGGGGCAATTTTGGGGTGGTTTGGGGCAGTTTTGGGATTGTTCCCAGATGTTTCAGGGCTGCATTTTGGGAGGTTTGGGGGTGTTGGGGGGTTTCGGGGCACCACAGCTGTTTTTTGGGGTGTTTCAGGGTGTTCTAGGGGTATTTCAGAGCAGCATTTTTGGATGTTCCAGGGCCATCTTTTGGGGTGTTTCAGGGCAGTTTTGGGGTGTTTCAGGGCAGTTTTGGGGTGTTTCGGGGCAGTTTTGGGGTGTTTCAGGGCTGTTTCAAGGTGGCAATTTGGGGTGGTTCAAGGTGACATTTTGGGGTGCTGTGACTGCATTTTGGGGCATTTCAGCTTGTTCCAGGGCAGCGTTTTGGGGAGTTTTGAGGCATTTTGGGCATTGCAGAAGCATTTTGGGGTGTTGGGCAATCGGGGGATGTTCTGGAGCATCGCAGCGGCGTTTTGGGGTGTTTCTTTGGGGTATCGGGGCAGCTTTTTGAGGCGTTTTAGGGTGTTTCTCGGCAATGTTTCAGGACAGCATTTTGGGGTCTTTCTCAGTGGCATTTTGGGGTGTCAGGGCAGTATTTTGGAGCATTTGAGAGCTTTTTGGGGTGGTGTTTTGGGAGAGCATTTTGAGATGTTTCAGAGTGTTCTGGGGCAGCTTTTTGGGGCATTTTGGGGCATTTTGGAGCATTTTGGGCAGTGGTTCAAGATGTCATTTTGGGGTATTTGTGGGTGTTCACAGGTGGCATTTTGGGATGTTTTGGGGGACTTCAGGGTTTTTTGGGGGGGGTGGTTTGGAGCGTTTCTTGGTGGCATTTTGGAGCATTGTGGCTTTTGGGGGGCATTTTTGGGTGTTTCAGGATGGCATTTTGGGGCATTTCAGTGCATTTTGGAGCTTTGGGACCTTTAGGGGTATTTTGGGGGTGATGCAGGGCGGCGTTTTGAGGTGTTTTGGGGCCTTTCAGAGGGTCTTGGGGCTTTGGGGCGGTGTTTTAGGATGGCATTTTGGGGTGTTTCTGGGGCTTTGGGGGCATTTCGGGATGTTTTGGGGCATTTCAGGACGTCACGGTGGTGTTTTGGGGTGGCATTTTAGACCATTTCAGGGTGGTCTTTTGGGGCGTCGGGGGACATTTAGGAACAATTGCAGTGGCGTTTTTGGGGGTATTTTGATGGCGATGTTTGGGGGCCTCTCAAGCGGTGGGGCAGCATTTTGGGGTACTTTGGGCTATTACAGGGCAGTATTTCACGATGATATTTTGAGAAGCTTTGGGGTCTTCTAGGGCGTCATTTGCGGTCTTCTAGGGCGTCATTTGCGGTCTTCTAGGGCGTCATTTGGGGTCTTCTAGGACATCATTTGGGGTGTTTTGGGATGTTTTGGGCATCTCAGTGGTGGTGGTGGCGGGGGGGCATTTCAGGGTGTTTCCGGGGATGCGTTTTGAGGTGGTTTGAGGCATTTTGGCATGCCGTTTTGGGACAGCTTTCTGGGAGGCGACATTTTGGGATCGCCGCTCACCACCACCCACCTCCCTGCAGGGTCTGGGATGCTCTCACCGATGGCTTTGCCCCCGGGGCTCCCCCCGGCCCTGGCTGCTCCCCGGGACTGAGGCCCCCGACGGCACCGACCCCCAGGTACGGCTGTGTTCCCCCCTTGGCTCCCCAAAGCCCCCCTGTCGCAGCATGACCCCCTAGCGATGCTTGACAGCTGTCAATCAGCCCCAAGACTCAGTGACCATCAGAGCACTGCAGGCTACCCAAAAATGCTATTTTTGGGGTGACGCAGCACCGACGCAGCGGGCGTCCACATTTTAGGGTGAAATCACACCGAAATAGGCAAGATTAAGTGTTTGGTTTGGCAGTCTGGTCTTTGCCAACTTGCCCCCAAGCCAGCGGTGAGGTGGTGGAATTTTTGGGGTAGAAAATAGTGTTTTCGTCATTGTAGCGAGTTCACGCTGTGAATGCGTTGGGGGTTGTGGGCGGGCTGCAAAGATGCCCCAAAATCCACTGAATTTAACCCGTTTGGATGTTAACGCAACCTTTTGCTAAAGGGGGAAGAGAAGGTAAATTTCTTGGGTTATTTTCTGCTGAAAAGGTGAAACAGACTGTGAAAGGTGGTAAAAAAGAAGACGCCTCCCTGTCCGACATCTCCATCCATCACCTCCCCATCCAGCGTTCCTCTCTGACGTCTCCCCATCTAATGTCCCCATCCAAAGTCTCCATCTGACCTCTTCCCCATTCAGCATCACCATCCATCATCTCCCCATCCAACGTCCCCATCATCTCCATCCAGCATCTCCAACACCTCCCCATCCGATGTCACCATCCAATATATTCATTCAAACATCTCTCCATCCAGCATCTCCATCCAACATACCTGTACTTCTCCCTGTCCAACTTCCCAGTCCAATGTCTCCATCCAACTCTCCACCCAGTGTCTCCCCATCGAACATCTCTCTCCGTCTCCTTCCTCCACCTCCCCATCCAACGCTTTCCTGTCCATCATCTCCCTCTCCAATGTCTCCAGCATCCCCATCCAGCGTCCGTGTGCAAAGTCCCTATCCAAAGTCCCGTCCAACATCCCTGTCCAACATTTCCCCATCCAACGTCTCCATCCATCTCTATCCAGTCTCCCTGTCCAATGTTCCCATCCAATGTCTCCATCCAACATCCCCATCCAACTTCTCCACCCAATCCCCTCATCCAGTGTCTCCCCATCCAATGTCTTGTTGTCCAGTGTCCCCATCCATGTCTCCATCCGACGACTCCCCATGCGGACTCCCCCAAGCAGCATGATTCCCCCCCTGAGCTGTGGTTCCCTGGTGGCTCTCCCTGTGCCAGGGCCAGGGCCATGTTTGGGGCCGTGCTGGGGCCATGCCTGGGCCGGGCCGGGCCTGCGGTGCCACCAAGGCCACCCAGCCTGTGTCTCCTGCAGCTCTGCGAGAAGGAGGAGGAGGAAGAGCTCACTGAGAGGAGTGAGCAAGACTCGGGCATCAACGAGGAGCCGCTGCTGACAGCTGAGCAGGTACCCCTGGTCCCCATGGGCACCTGAACGCCTACGTGTCCCCCAAAAGCCAGGCTCTAGCCCCCCAGCATGGCCTCAGCCCACCCCAGCCCCATGGCCGTGTGCTGAAAGCGCCAACAAAAAAGGCCAAATCCCATCATCTTGGGATGCGGGATGCAGATTTGGATGTAGACGGAGGTGCGGGTTGTGGGTGCCAGCGTGGTATTTGGGTGCGGATGGGAACGTGGGGTGCGGGTGCTGGGTGCAAATGGGTGGGCTGGGATAAAGGATGAAAAGATGGCGGGCGGAGGCGGGATGCAGCTCCAGGATGCCGGTGCGGAGGCAGGTCGCGGATGTGGGATGCAGGATGCAGGTGCCAGATGCAGGGTGGAGGTGCGGGGAAGGGGACGGGGATGCAGACGCAGGGCGTGGGCTGCCGGATAGAGGGTGCGGGTGCAAGTACGGGATCCGGGATGCGGGTGGAGGATGCAGGGTGAAGGGAGCAGGATGGCGATTTAGATGTAGATGCAGGGCCGGGGCGTGAGTACCCCGTGGGGGATGTGTGGATGTGGAACGTGGGATTTGGATGCAGATGGGAATGTGGGATGCAGGTGCCGGATGCAAATGGAGGTGCAGATGCAGGATGAAGGGAGCGGGGTGCAGATGTGGGGGCAGGACACGGATGCGGTGTGCAGATGCAGATGCAGGATGCAGCTGGGGGCTTCAGGGTGTAGATGCAAGACGGAGGTAGGGTGCAGGTGCAAATGGAGGACACTGGTGCCCTGCAGGTCATTGAGGAGCTGGAGGAGCTGATGCAGAGTTCGCCCGACCCGGAGGCCGACCCTGAGGGTGATGAGGATGAGGAAGAGGAGGAGGAGGAAACTGAGGCCGATGCTGAAGGCGAAGGCGGTGGCGGGGGCACGGAGCCCATCCTTCTGCGTGAGCTGCGCGCTTTCTCCCCTGCCTTCAACAACAACTGCTCCCACGAAGGTACGGCCAGCAAAATCCAGGCCAGTCACCGTTTGGGGGCAATTCCAACCAAATTGGACAATTGAGAGTCTCTCCAGGCTTCAGAGCTGGCTTGCTCCGGTGTTTACACACTGTTTGGCCAGGAGGGGGCTCTTGGCAAAAAATCAATCCCACGGGGATCTTGCTTTCAGTATTGCTTTAAATGCACCCAGGGTTTAGCCAAGTGCACCATGCGTTCTGCGAAATGCCCCGTGCATCGCGCGTTGCGCTAAATGCATTTTGCTAAACGCGTTGCGCCTTTCCCTGAAGGGCTCGGCGTTTTGCAAAACGCGCCGTGCCGTTCATTAAACGTACTGTGCCTTGCACCGACGGCGTCGTGCGCCTTCCTTTCTCCACGCGCACTGAGCTTTTTGCTACGCCTGCCCAGCATTTTGCAAAAATGCCTGGTGTGCTTTTTGCATTTTGCTGTTTACATCTTGCATTTCAGGACACGCTCTTTCTTGACAGCACCGTGCATGTGACTGAATGTGCTGGGCACTTCACTGAGCCATGCACAGTGCGTGTTCCTAACTGCACTGCGCATTTTGCTGAGCGTTTCGCTCCCCGGAATGCACCAATTGCCACCATGCACCAGGCATTTTCCTAAATGCCTGTGGAAAATGCGGTGATGCTTTTCACTAATTGCATTATGCATTTCCCCAAGAGCACCATGCGTGCTGCTAAGTGCACCATGCAGCGTGCATTTAACTGGCTGCACCGTGCAGCATGCGGTGCATTTCTCTACGTGCACCGCGCATGCCACTAAATGCACCGTACGCTAGACTTTTCACTAATGGCGTGGTGCGTGTCGCTAATCGCCCCAGGCATTTTGCTAATTGCTCTGCGCATTCCCTAAATGCACGCTGCCTTTCCTTTATGGCACCATGCATGTCACTAATTGCGCCAGGCAATTCCGTAATTGCTCTGGGCGTGTCATTTATGACGCTGGGCGTTTCAGTAATTGCACAATGTATTTATTTATTTGTGGTCCAGTAAAGGTACCGTGCCTCTCATTAATCATGTGATGCATTTTAACAGTTTCAGTGTGCATTTCACTAATTGCACTGTGCGTTTCATTAATTGGCCCCGGGAATTTCACTAAATGTAGCATGTGTTCACTTGCACCATGCATGTCACTAATTGCATGGGCACACCACTAATTCCGCTGGACGTGCCAGTAATTGCATTGTGCATTTCACTAATTGCACTAGGCATGTTACTAATTGCATCACGTGTTTCACTCATGCACTATGCATTTCGCTGATTGCTCCAGGCGTGTCGCTAACTGTATCAGGCATCTTACTAATTGCACCCGGAATGACACTAACTGCACCAGACGTGTCACTAATTGCACTGTGCATTTTACTAATTGCACTGGGCATGCCACTAATCGTACTGGGCATTTCCCTAGTCGCACTGTGCATTGCACTTACTGCACCGGGCATTTTACCAGTTGCACTGGGCAGCATGCTAATTGCCCCCTGTGTCTTAATAATTGCAGTGTGCATCTCACTAACGACGTAACGCAATTTTGCAAACCTCCATGTGCGTTTCCCTTAATTGTACTGTGCGTGTCACTAGTTGTGCTGTGTACGTCACTAATTGCACCAGGCATTTCATTTATTGCCCCTTACATTTCACTAATTGCACCAGGCATCCCACTAATTGCCCCCAGCACCTAAATAATTGTGCTGTGCGTCTCGCTAGTCGCATAAGGCATTTTGCAGACTTCAGTGCGCATTACACTAATTGCACTGGGCACCCTGCTAATTGCACCAGGCATTTCCCTAGTTGCAGCGTGCATTGCACTTACTGCACCGGTGCCTCACCGGTTGCACCGGGCAGCCCACGGATCACCCTGTGCCTCTTAATAATTGCAGCCTGCATCGCACTAATTGCACGAAGCGTTTTGCAAACTTCAGCGTGCATTTTCCGAATCGCACCGTGCCCGTCGGTGTTTGCGCCCGGCTTTTGAGTAGTCGCTCCAGGCGTGTCACTCGTTGCCCCAGGCATTTCATTTGTTGCACCGTGCGTTGCACTTACTGCGCCGAGCGTTTCACCCGTTGCACCGGGCAGCCCAGGAATCGCCCCGCGCGGCTTAATAACTGCACCGCGCACGTCTCTTTTTAACGGCGCGGTGCCTCTCCCCGTGGGGCGCGCGTGCCCGTCTCTGACCGCGACGCCCGGGCGGCAGGGCTGGGGCGGCTGTCGGCGCGGGAGCTGGCGGCGGCGGCGGGGCGCGCGGAGGCGGCGAGCCGGGCGCTGTCGGCGGAGCTGGTGGCCCAGTTGGCGCGGCGGGACGAGCTGGCGTTCGAGAAGGAGGTGAAGACGGCGTTCATCGGGGCGCTGCTGGCGGTGCAGGGGGAGCAGCGGGAGCAGCGGGAAGCCGCCCGGCGTCGCCGGCGCGACAGGGGGCTGAGCCTGCAAGGGGGGCGTCCCGAGCGCGGGAACCACATGCCCCGGAAGGTGGGGGACACGGCGGCCACGGGGGGACAGGGCGTGGATGGGGGGGGACGGGGACGGCAGGGATGGGGGGGACTTGGGATGGGGAGAGGGGAGATGGGGGGATGCGGGGACAGGGGGGATGCGGGGACAGGGGGACGCGGGGCAGGGGGATGAGGGATCGGGGGACGGGATGGAGGACGTGGGGATGCGGGGACAGGGGAGATGTGGGGATGCGGGGACAGGGGGACGATGCGGGGACAGGGGGATGCGGGGCAGGGGGATGAGGGATCGGGGGACGGGATGGTGGATGTGGGGATGCGGGGACAGGGGGACGATGCGGGGACAGGGGGACGCGGGGCAGGGGGTTGAGGGATCGGGGGATGGGATGGAGGACGTGGGGATGCGGGGACAGGGGGATGTGGGGACAGGGGGACGCGGGGCAGGGGGATGAGGGTCGGGGGACGGGATGGAGGACGTGGGGATGCGGGGACGGGGGGATGTGGGGACGGTGATATGGGGCAGGGGGATGAGGGATCGGGGGACGGGATGGAGGACGTGGGGATGCGGGGACAGGGGGATGTGGGGACAGGGGGACGATGCGGGGACAGGGGGACGCGGGGCAGGGGGATGAGGGATCGGGGGACGGGATGGGGGACGTGGGGATGCGGGGAGAGGGGAGATGGGGGGATGCGGGGACAGGGGGACACGGGGCAGGGGGATGAGGGATCGGGGGACGGGATGGAGGACGTGGGGATGCGGGGACAGGGGATGGGTGACAGGGGACGGGGCAGAGGAACAGTGGACAAGGGGGGCACGGGGCAGGGGGATGAGGGATGGGGGGGACATGGGACAGGGATGCGGGGACAGGGGATGGGTGACAGGGGACGGGGCAGAAGGACATGGGATGGGGATGCGGGGACAGGAGAGGGGATGGGGCAAGGGGACAGGGGGACATGGGGACAGGAGGATGGGGGGACATGGGTTTGGGTGGATGGGGAACAGGGGGACATGGGGACGGGGAAGGGGGGGGGATGTGGATGGGAGTCAGGGAGCCGGGGGGACGCTGGTGCCAAGGGAGGTGCCACGGGTGACGTCTGTGTCCCCGGGAGGTGACAGGGTGACATGTGTGTCCCCAGCGCTTCAGCATGGAGGGCATCTCCAGCATCCTGCACTCCGGCCTGCGCCAGACCTTCGGCCCCGCCGCCAACGAGAAGCAGGTGCCCTTTTCCTCTTTTTCCCCTCAAAATTGCCCAAATCTGTCCCCTTTCACACACACACACCCCCCACCCCATTCCCCTGCATCCCCCAAAACCCCTTTTAAAATATTTTCTAATTTTACAACCCCACTCCCTCCCCTACACCCCGCTAATCCATCTTGCAAAAATCACTATTTTTCCCCCCAAAATACCCTCCCTAAGCAGGGGTTCGCGTTTGGGCGGGTTTTGCACCGTGCAAAACCATTCAGTTACCCCCAAAATACCTGCAAATTAAATGCAATCACAAGAAAATCGCATGTTCTGCTTTCGCACCAATTTGGGGTGATTAGCCTCAAGGCGGTGCAAAAAATAGGCAGTTTTGTGCCATCTGGGTGGTTTTTTTGGGGTGGTGGGGTTTGTTTTTTTTTGTTTTGCAGTACCTGAACACGGTGATTCCCTACGAGAAGAAGGGGTCGCCGCCCTCCGTCGAGGACCTGCAGATGCTCACCAACAGTGAGTATTCGTTCCAGCTGCCGTTTTGGGGCAGAATGGGACATTTTGCATCACTGCAGCGTGGTGGATTTGGGACGCAAAGGCGCATTTCGCATTGCCGCAGCGGCTGGGATTTGGGTCCGTCATTGCAACGCAGCCAGTTTGGGGTGCAATGCAGTGTGTCCCCCCCCCCCTTTTTTTTTTGCATCGTTGCAGCACGGGCAATTTGAGGTGCTACCACCTATGTTGCATCATTGCAATGAAGCCCGTTTTGGGGAGGAAAGACCTGTTTTGCAGCATAGCAGCACAGCTGGTTTGGGGTGCAATCACCCATTTTGCAGCAACCCCCCCCCGTCCGCTATTTTTGCACCCTACACCAGCGCCGATTTGGGGGTGAAACACCCATTCTGCATTGCCATGGATCGGCTGATTGGGAGTGAAAGTGTGGTTTTTTGGGTGCTCTCAGGCCTGGTGCATTGTGGGAAACTCTGGCACTGTCTCTGTGGCGACTGTGTGGCTGGTTTTGGGGGGGGAAAAGGGACATTTGGGGGGCAGTGGGGCCAGGCTCAGACCTCCGTTCCCCCTCACAGTCCTGTTTGCCATGAAGGAGGGGAACGAGAAGGTGCCCACGCTGCTCACGGACTACATCCTCAAAGGTATCTGCTCGCCTTGTGCATCCCCCGTGCGCCCCTCGTGCATCCTTCATACAGTTCCTGTGCAGCCTTTGTGCCTCTGTGCATCCACCATGGATCCCTTCTGCATCCTTCTGCATCCTTCTGCATCTTGTGTGCATGCCTTGCCCATCCCTCATGCATCTCCATGCATCCCTTATGCATCTCTGGTGCATCATTCGTGCATCCTCTGGGAATCCTGGGTACATCTCCTGTGCATCCCTCATGCATCCTTACACCCCTTCATAGATCACTGCGCATCCTCCCTGCACCTCCCTTGCACCGTTACGTGGCCCATCTGCTTCCTTCATGCAGCTTCATGAACCCCTGTGCACCCCCTTTCACCGCTCAGGCACCATCGTGCATCCCTCATGCATCCCCATTCATCCTCCATGCATCTCCTGGGCATCCTTGTGCATCCCTGTGCGTCTCCCACGCAGCTCTTGTGCAGCCTCCGGCATCCTTGTGCATCTCTCGTGCACCATGGTGCATGCCTCATGCATCCCTTCCGTGTTCCTCCTGCATCCTCTCTGCATCCCATTTGCGGTCACTGGGCAGCCTCATGCAGCACTCGTGCGTACTTGTGCATCCTTGTGCACCCACGTGCCCTCCTGCACGCTCATGCATCCTTTCTGCATGCTCATGAATCCTTATGCATGCTTGTGCATGTGTGCACGCTCGTGCACCCTTGCGCACCCCCACGCATCCCTGTGCACGCTTATGTATCCTCATGCAACACCCATGTACCCTCATGCATCATTGTGTGCCCTTGCACACCCTTGTGTATCCCAGTGCATGCTTGTGCATCCCAGTGCAAGCCTGTGCATCATTGTGCACCCTCGTGCATCGTGTGTGCTCACGCATCATCGTGGATCCTCATGCATCCCCACGCACACTCGTGCATCATGCATCCCCATGCACGCGCATGCATCCCCATGCACACTCGTGCATCATTGTGCATCCCCATGCATCCCCGTGCACGCTTGTGCATCCTCATGCATCCCTGTGCACGCTCGTGCATCATCGTGCATCCTCATGCATCCATCGTGCATCCTCATGCATCCCCACGCACACTCGTGCATCATGCGTCCCCATGCACGCTCGTGCATCCCTGTGCACACTCATGCATCATCGTGCATCCTCACGCATCCCCACGCACACTCGTGCATCATGCGTCCCCATGCACGCTCGTGCATCCCCATGCACACTCATGCATCATTGTGCATCCCCATGCATCCCCGTGCACACTTGTGCATCCCTGTGCATCCCTGTGCACGCTCATGCATCATTGTGCATCCTCATGCATCCATCATCATGCATCCTCATGCATCCCCACGCACACTCGTGCATCATGCATCCCCATGCACGCGCATGCATCCCCATGCACACTCGTGCATCATTGTGCATCCCCATGCATCCCCGTGCACGCTTGTGCATCCTCATGCATCCCTGTGCACGCTCGTGCATCATCGTGCATCCTCATGCATCCATCGTGCATCCTCATGCATCCCCACGCACACTCGTGCATCATGCGTCCCCATGCACGCTCGTGCATCCCTGTGCACACTCATGCATCATCGTGCATCCTCACGCATCCCCATGCACACTCGTGCATCATGCGTCCCCATGCACGCTCGTGCATCCCCATGCACACTCATGCATCATTGTGCATCCCCATGCATCCCCGTGCACACTTGTGCATCCCTGTGCATCCCTGTGCACGCTCATGCATCATTGTGCATCCTCATGCATCCATCATCATGCATCCTCATGCATCTGCACGCACACTCGTGCATCATTGTGCATCCCCATGCATCCCCGTGCATGCTTGTGCATCCTTGTGCATCCCTGTGCACGCTCATGCATCATTGTGCATCCTCATGCATCCATCATCATGCATCCTCATGCATCCCCACGCACGCTCATGCATCATTGCGCATCCCCATGCATCCCCGTGCATGCTTGTGCATCCTCGTGCATCCCTGTGCGCGCTCGTGCATCCTCGTGCACCCCTCTGCAACCCCACACATCCCTGGTGCGCCCTCGCGCGCGCCGGTGCACACCCATGACCTCTCTCTTTGCAGTGCTCTGCCCAACCTGATGCGGCGCTGCCCTCGCACCGCCCCCACCCTGGCGCCCCCCAAAAACGGGGCCAAACCCGAGGAAAATGGGTCGCCCGCGGCCCCTCCCCCCTTCCCCCCGCACTCCCCCCACCTTTGCACAGCTGGGAAATAAATAATTCGTTTCATTAATTAAGCAACCGGCCTCCGGCGTCTTCATCCCCCCAGCTTGTGACGTCGTTTTGCAACTTTTCGATAGGAAAATGCACTTTTGGGGCGGAAAATACCGACAAGGACTTTGTTGCAATGCTCATGAATATTCAGAAGTTTATACAGTATGCAGATTTCTGGCTAACGAGCTGCTGGGTGCTCAGAGCCGGCTTGCAGCGCCGCAGGCCGCCGCCGCGATCCGAGGGGCAAAATTCGGCTGTAAATTCCACGTTGAGGGGATTTTTCCCGTTTTCAACTTTTCCGCAGCCCCACCTTCTGCTAAAAACTGTGCAAAAAATCACCTTTTTTTCCCCCAGAAGATCAACCCGTTAATTAGCAATGGCTCATCAGGGAATGAGGCGGCTTCCATTTGGGGGAGAATTGCTCAGTTTTGGGGTTTGTCATTCATTTTGGGGGGAGAGTCCCTAATTTGGGAGTCGTTGCTCGTTTTTGGAGAGTGTCATCCATTTCGGGGGGCAAATTCAGTCATTTTGGGGGAAGTCACTTATTTTGGGGAGAATTACTCATTTTGGGGAGGATCGGTGGTTTAGGACAACATTATTTTGGGGGAACATCACATTTTGGGGACTGTTGCTCATTTTGGGGGAGAATTGCTCATTCGGGGGAACCATTTTGGGGAGCGTCATCGTTTTGAGAAGATCAATCATTTTGGGGGCACCACTCCAAAAAAATCACTTAATTTTGGAGGAGCATCCCTCATTTTGGGGCAGCATTGTTCATTTGGGGGAAATACCACTTTTTTGGGGGGGGAACCACTTCAATTTTGGGGAGCATCCCTCATTTTTGGGGAGCATAACACGTTTTGGGGGCAGCGTCACCCATTTTGGGGTGGGTCACTCCTTTTTGGGGAGCATCACTGATTTTTGGAGAACGTCACTCATTTTGGGGGGAGAATCACTCATTTTGGGAGAGAATGACTCATTTTTGGAGAACGTAACTCATTTTGGGGGGAGAATCACTCATTTTGGGTTGAGCATCACTCATTTTTGGAGAACGTAATGCATTTTGGGGGAGCATCACTCATTTTGGGGGAGCATCACTCATTCTGGGGGAGAATCACTCATTTTTGGAGAATGTAACTCATTTTGGGGGAGCATCACTCATTTTGGGGGAGAACGTAATGCATTTTGGGGGAGCATCACTCATTTTGGGGGAGCATCACTCATTCTGGGGGAGCATCACTCATTTTTTGGAGAACGTAACTCATTTTGGGGGGAGCATCACTCATTTTTGGAGAACGTCACTCATTTTGGGGGAGCATCACTCATCTTGGGGGACCATCACTCATTTTTGGAGAACGTAACTCATTTTGGGGGGAGCATCACTCATTTTGGGGGAGCATCACTCATTTTTTGGAGAACGTAACTCATTTTGGGGGGAGCATCACTCATTTTGGGGGAGAATGACTCATTTTTGGAGAACGTAACTCATTTTGGGGGGAGCATCACTCATTTTTGGAGAACGTAACGCATTTTGGGGGAGCATCACTCATTTTGGGGGAGAATCATTTTTGGAGAACGTAACTCATTTTGGGGGGAGCATCACTCATTTTTGGAGAACGTAACGCATTTTGGGGGAGCATCACTCATTTTGGGGGAGAATCATTTTTGGAGAACGTAACTCATTTTGGGGGGAGCATCACTCCTTTTGGGGGAGCATCACTCATTTTGGGGGAGCATCACTCATTTTTGGAGAACGTAACTCATTTTGGGGGAGCATCAGTCATTTTTGGAGAATGTAACTCATTTTGGGGGAGCATCACTCATTTTTGGAGAACGTCACTCGTTTTGGGGGGAGCATCACTCATTTTGGGGGAGCATCATTTTTGGAGAACGTAACTCATTTTGGGGTGAGCATCACTCCTTTTGGGGGAGCATCACTCATTTTTGGAGAACGTAACTCATTTTGGGGGAGCATCACTCATTTTGGGGGAGAATCACTCATTTTTGGAGAACATCACTCATTTTGGGGGGAACATCACTCATTTTGGGGGAGCATCACTAATTTTTGGAGAACGTAACTCACTTTGGGGTGAGCATCACACATTTTAGGTGTGTGTGTAACATTTTGGGGGAGCATCCCTCATTTTGGGGGAGAATCACTCATTTGGGGGGGGAGGATTGCCCTATTTGGGCACCATCATTCCTTTTTGGGGAGCATCACTCATTTTTGGAGACTTAACTCACTTTGGGGTGAGCATCACTCAACTTAGTGGAGGGTGGAACATTTTGGGGCTGTATCATTTGGGGGCAGCATCATTCATTTTGGGTTAAAATCACGTTGGAGCTCATTTTGGGGGGGGTCGCCTCACTTTTGGAAGTACAAATCCTATTTGCGCCGCATCACGCAATTGCGGATTTGGGTCAGGTCACCCGTTTTGGGGCTGGTTCGCCTATTTGAAGGGAATTTTGCCCATTTTGGGGGTTATTCGCCCATTTTGGGGGTTATTGACCCGTTTTTGGGGCTTCTCCGCTCGCAGGAAGAAGCTGCCAATAAAATACAGCTGTGAAACCTCATCTCGTAGCACTTTATAATAAATGGCCATGAATTAATACTAAATTACAATGAATCCTTTATGAAATTACAGATTACATTCACGCCAGATCAGTATCGAAAAATAGGCTTTTCTGCCCATTGCATCACTTTTTTTTTTTTTTTTCCCCCCCTGGCTGCTTTTTTCCCGCCCCGCCCCACCCTCAACTCTTCAAGAGCCAAAAAAAATAAGGACAAAACCGGCAAAAAGCCGCAAAAAAAAAAAAAAATTTAAAAAAAAAAAAAATCCTTCTTCCAGAAACCTGCATTTACAGGAGGAACCTGCAGAAGAAAATTCCTTTATTATTTTTGCCCCGCATCACCCGGGTTTGCTTTTGCGTTTCCCCCGCGCCACGTTTTAAGGCGAAATTCGCCCTTTTGCTAGCATTTAAAAAAAAAAAACCCCAAATACATTGTTATTTTGCAGAGCCGCCCTCCCCCATGGCTCCTTTGGGGTAAAACTCCACCATTTTCCCACGCGGGTGGACAATATCAGGGAGAAACCATCTTTCCAGCGACAATATTGAGTTTCCTTCCACCGGGGCGAATCTTGGGGGTCGCCATTCGATTTGGGGTGAAAATCTGCTTTTTTTTAAACCCTTTTTTTCCCCCCTTTTTTCCTGACTCGGTGCCAAAACGCCGTGGGAAAGTCTCACTCCCGACAGCCTCTGCCCCCAACTCTGCGTCCAGTCTCAGCCCTTAAGGACGAGGATGGGGTGATTTTTTTTCCAGATTCGACGGGGTTTTAGCACATAAATTAAAGGATTTGGGGGAATTTCCTCCCTTTTCCAGAAAGATGCATCCGGAGTCACCAAACAGCCGCAGCATCGGGGCCAAAACGGGGAGGTTTGGGCAATCCGGTGGGTCAAGAGCACGAAACCCTCCTCAGATCCAACCTGAAGCAGAATTTGCACTCGCAGATTTTTTTCCCCGCATGCCGATATGCCTGTGAATCATCTTTTGGGGGGAAAAACCCAAAAAGCATCAGTCCTCGGGTTGGTTTGGGTTTTTTTTTTTGCACCAAGAAATCCAAGTGATGGACACAGTGGCCCACGGTGAAAACCCGCTGTCACCCAACACCATCCGAGCATCGCGTGGGGAAAATGGCTTCCCCTAAAAATGCTTTCTCTTACCGAAAATGAAGGGGAAAAGGGAAAAATAAGAATAAAACCTGAAAAAAAAAATTAATCTGGCCACAATATGTGCCTTGTAAACATGTGTCCTTCACTTCCACACGCTGACGTGGTGATCCCTGCGCTCCCATGGGCAGCCGGGGCGTCCGCCAGCGCCTCCAATTTGCTTTTTTCTCACGAATTTTGTTTTTGTTCTTGCCGGTTTTTTTGGCATTTTGGGGGGAATTTTGTTTCCGGTGCTGTCAATGATTTGGGGAGGGCGCAGGAGGAGCTATTCCAGTGAGTCACTGTGGTCCAAGCCGAGGTCGGCGCCGGGTGCCGCCGGGAGGCCACCAGGCTCTTCCTCCAGCTCTTCCTCCTCTTCTTCCTCCTCCTCCATCTCGTCCTCGTCCTCCTCGTCCTCCTCCTCTTCTTCAGTGCCGTCAAGGGAGTCGTCGTGGGCCGCCAGCATGGCCTGCTGCATGGCCATGGTGGCCGTGGCTGACGAGAGGGGTTGCAGGTTGTCCATGCTGAGCGAGCCTGAAATGAAAAAAAAAAAAAAAAAAAAGGTAAATAAGGACTCCCCAGCTAATATAAAAAGGACAAAAAAGTGCATAAACCAAGAGTAACCCAAGTGGAAAGCTGTACCTAGGCAGAGCACCCTGTAGGGTGTCCCACCTGCCCCAGCCACAACCCAAGGCCCAACCCTTAATTTTTTTAGCCAACGCATCTTCATTAAATAACAAGAAACCTTCATTTTTCAGCAAGTAGATGCCCAAATTAGTTGGGCAGATCTTCTCTTCATCGTCTCTTCATGTCCACCTTCCCTTCTCGTTGTCTTCTCTCTTATCTCGTCTGGTCCATGCTCATCTCTGCTCTCTTCACCTCTTCATTTTCTTTACTCCTCGACATTTTCATTATCTGTTCTCTATCTTCTCGCTTCCCATTTTGTCTCATCTGTCTTCTCATCTCATTTTCATCTTCTCCATTTTCATTATCTGTTCTCTCTTCGTCTTCTCTTCATCTTCTCTCTTCCCATCTTGTCTCATCTCTCTTCTCATCTCATCTTCATTTTTTCATCTTTTTTTTCATTTTGTCTCCGCTCCCCATCTCCCCCTCCACCCCGTCCCCAGCACCTCAGGAGATATCCCAAGTGATGCCCCATAGTGGGTGATCTTTGAGGGCTGTTCCTATGCCGAGGAGGTGGCAGTGTCCCATTGCCAGCGCCCTTGTGATGGCCAACTGGAAGGACCTTCTTGCATGGGCCACCTCTTCAACGTGTTTTTCCCCGCAGGGGGATAAAGGGCTCTAGAAATCCTTAATTACCGATTAAGGCCATAATTTGATGCATGGCCACCCCATCCAGGAAGGGCAGGGGCTGTCAGGGTTGGTCCTTACCGTCAGGATTTGTCCCCGAATTGCCACCCTGCTGCTGCAGGACCCCAGCGGCGATGGAGTTGGGCCAGAACCGCTGGGTGGGCCGGTGCTGAGATTTGATTTTCTTGGCTTTGGGGGCTGGGTCCGGGTTGCTGGCGTCGAGCATTGGCTGCAGGATGCGCCGCCGGGCATTTATGAACCTTTCCAGGGAAAAAGAGAGACCATTCGAGTAAATAAGAGTCGTTAACACCAATTTTGAGTTAAAACAACAGACATCCTAACAATTCAATGAGCTGCAATATGAAACCCTTTCAAAAGTGGCTGCATGGTCCTAAAAGCTGGGTTTTTACCCTGTTTTACTTGTCGGTGGCACGTTACACCATTGCACTAATTTTTCCAGCTATGAGTTGGAGGCTGCTACATACTGGATTTGCCAGGAGAGGGCACTGAGACATCGCAACCGAACGCTGTCAATTAAACACGTCCGAGCCCGTCTCCCATAAATCTGCCCGAACCGCCCGAGTTACTCCCCAAAAAGCATTCCGTAGCACCAAAATAGCGTGAAAAAAAATGTCTAAAGCCAGCAAGATGACTGCGTAGGCCACCGCTGCGCTCACCAGTTGTTGACTTGCAAGAGGGTCAGGTTGGTTTGGGCGGCGATTTGCCTCTTCTCGTCCTCTGTGGGGTAGGGGTGCTAGGAAAAAAAGAGAGGTGGGGCAGCAAAATGACATCCCTGTGTGCGAAACGGCAGCCCCAAGTGAAAAAAAAAATTAAACACCCCCGCCCTTATTTTTTTTTCATTTTCCCACCCCAAATTTGGTGGCTTCTTGCATTTGCAAGACGCAAGGCTTAAGGGTGGCATCCAAGAGCATCATGGTTTCCCCAGTGTCCTTAGGGTTTTTCTAAGGCTTTCCATCAAAGGCTTTTCCTTGAAGGAAAATACTAATTTTTTTTTTAGTTTTAACGATTTTCTAATAGTGGTGGTTGGTAAAGGTGGGATTTGGGCTTCAAAACCCGCTGTCACCCACAACGCTCCTTGTCAGATGCGTCAATAAAACACCCCGAAACATCTACACTGGGAGACGACCAGCGCTCAAAGCTTCAACAACTTCCTCCCAACCATGCTAAAATCCTCCTTTCCAACCCCAAAAATGAAATTATCGAACCAGCCCCAAGTGTCATTTTTCAGCGCCCCAAGCCAGCGCCAGCGTTGATTCGCATGACTTGTTTTCCAGCTGTTTGCCCCCAAAATAGCGCAATTTCCTTGACAAAACCACCCGAAGTCATGGCATGCAGGAGACTCCGGTCCCACCAGGGCCTCAGGGGTGCCAAAGTGGTTAAAAATGGCTCTTTTTTTTGCAAAAGTATCCCGATTTTTGGCATATTATTTCCAGCATTCCTTCCTCCTCCTGGTGCCACAAAACTTCCAAACCCAATAAAATGATGAGCGTCAATGCTATCAGCTTAAAACCCACATCATCTGTGATGCCAGATGGAGAAATCCCGTGGGGAAGCCCAAGCATCTTCTGACCATGAGGACCAGGCTGAGAGCAAAGGTCCAACCACCCAGTAGAACAACAACTTCTTTTAGTTTTTCGATCCAGTTTTGGAAATCTCAAACCATGAGGTTCTCCTGGCACCCGGCAAAAAATTGCTCCTCAGTTTCTGGTCTTCTAAATCCTTTTTCTGCTTGCAAATCTGCGGTTCAGCCCTCCCAAAGCATGGGAGATGCACGACGCAGCTTGGGATGGCGGCCCAACACAGCGATGCTCTTGTCCTCAATGCAATAAATCCAAAATTTCCCATAAAAAAAGGCTGGAAAGTTCCCAACCAGCTGCTGCTCCATGTCCTGGGTCAAGTTTCACCCCAAGTTGCTCCTTGGAGCTGCTGTTTTCTGTCTTGCTGTTATCTGTGGCTCTCCCACCTTTCTGGAGACTGATGCAACTCTTTGCAACCCATTTCCAAGTGATTTCTTGGCCAAATTATGCAGGAAAAAGGGGGTTTTTTAGCTTTTTGCCCTTCTTCCAGCCCTGCTGGTGGGAGAGCTATCTCCTTGCATGAAGATATCCCGGTTGCATCCTCTGAGCTCCCTCCGTCTACCTAAATCTTCAACCCTGAAAATAGGGTGATCTTGTAATTCTGTATTTCGACTGATTGCTGATGTGCCACAACCATACCTGCGGGGCAGCTTTCACGCCCCGGCTTGCTGGAAAATGGTATTTTGGAGCTGTTAACTGGAAAAAAACGCTCCATCACCCATCCACGATAATTTGTGGAAGTCCCCCTCTGGTTTTGTTTGCTTCTTCATGCATTAAGGGAGTACTTTTGCCACCTGCAGTGAAAACGGTCATCCCCCAAATACTCCCAAAATAAAACCAGAGCCGCTTTGTGCCTCTGAATATAAATTCAGACAAACCACCACCTCGGTTTGTTCAGTTTGGGGGGTTTTTTTTTGCGATTTTTTCCAGCTTTGCAGGGTGTTTTGGCAGCTGCGGTGCTCACCATGAGATGCTGGAAGAGCCATGAGCGCATGATGTTGGTGGCGTGTTTGGGCAGGACGCCCCGCTTGTTCTTGGACTTCTTGTCCTCACCGTCGAGGAGGGAGGTGAGATCCAGGTTCACCTGCCAGGGGGGAGGAACGGGTAGAGAATTGGCTGAAAACAGCGATGGGCAACCCAAAACCCGAGCAAAACCAACCCAAAAAATGAGCAAAACCAGCCCAAAATGGGAGCGGGGCGAGGGCAAAAAACAGGCGCTTGCAGGGAGCATCCAAACCCCATTTTTTCCCAAAAAAATTTGTATTAAATCTACATTTTCCCCTAGGATCTCTATTTATTATCTCCATTTTTTTTGCCAATGCTTTGCAAAGGGCAGCGGGCTTTTTCTCCCTGCGACGGCACCGGCATCGCAGTTGGGGACCCGTTTTCGATGTGCGATTAAGGAGGAAAACACTTTTACCTTAAAAAAACCAACAGCCCCCCCCCCCCCACCCCCAAAGACAACTTTCTAAACCTGCGGTTAAAACCCTGCCGCTCATTAACCCCTTGCAAACCTGCGTTCCTCACCCGACTGATTCCCACCACGAGGAGAAACATGCCCGTTGAGTGAAAATTTGCTTTTTCTCCCCCCCCGAAATAACAAATAAACATCTTGCTGCAAGAGAAGTTTTAATGAGGATGCGGGAACCGAACTGAAATCTCAGCACTTGAGTTAAAAAGGGATTTTTTTTTTTTTTCTTTCCTCCCAGCTCTTCATCAAAATACTTCTCCTGGATGAATTAAACATCAGGCCAGCAGGTCCCTGCGATTCCCCTGGGCTCCGGCTGAATAAATCATGCTGGTGGCGCAGGAAGAGCATCCAGAGGTGCTTGTCCGGGGCTCTCGCCCTGCCCCGATATTCCCTACGCGCATGTTTTTCCCACCACGGAGGGTTTTGCTGCAAGATTTAAGCCCGCAACGGAGAGATATTAAAGAAAGAAATTTGAAAAAGCATTGCACAGGCAATAAAACCTGCCAGGGAGGTGCCACCCATTTCCAAAATGCCTTTTTTTTTTTTTTAAAGAGGTTCCTGCAATTAAATTGGGGCGTTTCAGAAAAAAAATTTGCACGGGGGGATTTTTGCTGATCTGCCCCCGCAAAGCAGCGTAGCAGAAATCGATGGTTTTTTTCCCAAATTCCTGGGGAATGGGGGTTTGGAAGAGATGACGGGCAACACAGCCAACAGGGATAGCAAGTTGACCTTATAAATCCATTTCTACCCCAAATTGTCACCTTATTGCAAGAATGGAGCCACACAGGGAAACCCCGCGTAGTTAATCGCGATAACAAAGGAATAAAACGAGAGCAAATGGCTAAAAAATACCCCAAAATCCATAAAGCAAGGAAAAAAAAAATGAGCCTTTCCCATGAGCGCTGTGATTGCTGTACCGGACAGGCAATGCCAGTGATCCCAGATCCATAATATAACAGCAATAATTAATATAATGTAATGTAATATAATATCATATCGTATCCTACCCTATAATATAATATATATAATATTATATAATATAGCAATAACATAAGCATTGCTATAATTTGTTAGGTCATTGCTATAATTCGTTAGGTACCCCAAAGGCGCCCGGCAGATGGATTTAATCAACGTTTCTTGTTAATTAAAAAATTTAGGATACTCCAAGGGTTGAATGTATGGAGAAACTGGGGTTTTTGCTTGCTGCAGCGGTGCAAAATATTGCGTAAAAGGGAAATTTGAGGTGGGAAGGTCTTACCTGGGCGTTGGGGATCTGCAGGGCACCGGGGGCGATGGCTTGGGCGAGGACCTGGCCCTGTGACGTCACCATCGTCACGGGCTGGTACAAGGCTCCACCTGTGGAAAAAAAAGGCTCGTGGGGGTACGGGAACCCCCAAATTTCTACGCGCACCCCCTCTCCCCGCCAGCCTCCCCAGTCACCCCTACCTGGCACGGCGGGTGAGCTGCTGCCGGCGCTCATGGCCAAGTTGCCTGGCGGTAGCGCGGCCGCCGGCACCACGATGCCCGGCGGCGGGTTGGAGGCGGGCGGCAGCGCCGCGGGTGAGCTCTGCAGCATCTCCTGCGGGGGAAAAAAAAAAAAAAAAATTAAAAGCATAAATTTTAAGATGCGGCGGGAGCAGGCAAGGTTTTCATTTCCCCCCTCCAATAAGTTTGCCCCGTTGCCTTTCTTTTTTCCCCCAGGTGGTTCAACAGGCAAAACTGCAGAAAAAGGGATTTCTTCAGTTTGTTGCAATTGCAAAAAAAAGATGGAAAAATAAGGATTTACACTTTGCAAAGCTCCCACTCAGTGCCTTCCCCAAAACTCCTCTTCTTTGCACAGCCACTACTTCCCATGAGGAAAAAGGAGAGGAAAAAAAAAAAGAGCATGATAGACAAGAAGGAATTTCTTCAATCTTCTTCTTTCTGTAAATTTCCATTTTCTTGGTGCTTTGGAACTGGATGATGCAGCATTTGCCAAAAGCCAGGCCAAGCACCACGGTTTCCCCTTGCCAGAATAATAGTAAAATAATGAAATTAAGAATAATATAACCCCATTTGATATCATCCCTTGCAGCTTTAAGCTAACTTCTTGCAAAAATGGGCATTTTTTTAGCCAAAAGTTGTAATCTTATTAACAGCCTCAGCTCTGGAGAAGCTCTTGCACGCGAACAGCGATTGGAAAAAGCCCAAATTTAATGATTACTTGAGTATTTAATGCAACGTTTTGGGAAGGGAAGGGTGCTGCAATTGAGGATATGGGCAATGTACCACAACCTCCCCGATGGGCAGGATTTTGCAAATAATATTTATAAAATTCTCATTTCAAAATAAGCCCAAGATAACTATATATCTCTAATTTGCCCAGCTGTAATGGAAGTAAAACTGCACTCATTTCTTGCAATAAACACGTTTTTCCCCCTTTTCTACCCGTTTTCCCATTCTGCATCGCTTCCCTGGTACCCAGCTGGTTCTCAACTGTTGAACAAAATGCCAACACGGGATTTTTTCACCTTTTTCTTCAATTTCCCTTCATTTTTGATGCGTTTCTTCAAGAAACCTATTACTTGGTTTAAGAAAAGAGAATTTCTCTGGACCAGTGACACGCAATGACACCGGAAGAGGCGACCATGCAAACGTGGTCGGGTCGGAAAAAGCCGTAACTCCTCTTTTCCTTGCAGTAAAACTACAGAGGTGGTAATTTGAATGCCCAAATCAATTAATTTTACATCAAGAGACGATGTGGGTGCATCGTTCAGCGGGGTTAGGGTAACCCTGTGTCCACGTCGATGCATTTCCCATTGCTGGGGGGGGAAAAATGTTATTTTTGGTCCTTTTCTTTTTGCTTTTCCCCATTCCATTCATGCTTCTATCAGCTTTTTCCCCATCAGTCACCACCGATTTGCCTGTGCAAAGGTTCTGAATAAACTCTGGTTTCCCTGCACGCTTTTGCTATTAAAATCCCTTCCTGCATTTTCCCCTCCTGGGATGCCGAACCCAAAACGTTGCAACCGCTGCCTCCACCGCACGTTATTTTTGTCCCCTCCATTGATAATCTGAATATTATTTATCTGGAAATTTTGCTGCAATTGCTGCGAATTTTTGCTTCGCCTCCCAGGCATTCCTTTTCATAGCCAAATTAATAAAAAAAACAGCAAATATGACCGTAAAAATACTTGTCCTTTGTTTTAATATCCCTTCCCCATCTCCAGCCTTTTGGGGGAAATGGTTTTCGGTTTGAAAAATGAGGATTTCTCAGCGTACAGAAAGCAAAAATGGGTCGCTTTTGCATGCATTTGGATTTGGCTTTTGCTAAGCGTCTGGCTAACAAACACAATGGAAATATTCATATAAAAGCAAACGTGGTCCTTGGAGAACCTCAAAAAACAGTCAGATACTGCCAGGGGCAACCAGAGATTTGGACCAGCCTGAAGACTTCCAGCTTTCCCCTCCTGCCTTATTCTTCCATGATTCCTCCAAAAGAAGGGCATCCGGAAGACCATTTTTGGAATTGCATTGGGAAGAAATAACTTGGGATATCGGAAAATAGGAACAAGAAACTGCTGTTTCCAGATATAGTGGTCAAAGCCATTTTCAACAGCATTTTATGACGACAAAAAATGCATTTTTTTTGGTGGTGTAGAGGAAAACTGTCCCAAAACACCAGCTCAGTGGTGTCCAAAAAGGCAGAATATTGGTAATTATTAGAAAAAGATACGAAAGAAATTCATGGTGTTTCTGCAACGGCACTGTGAAACCAAGGGGACCCAGTGGAAGCGGAGGCTCTGCCTTAAAATAAATATAGATATCTCCAAGAAGATTTAAAAAATATATTTTGCATACTAATTGCCTTGGATCGCAAATGCCAGCCAAATTATATTACGCTTGCAACTTTGCTGCAGCGGAAAATATTTTATATTTTAGGACTCAAAGTTAAGTTGAAAGGTTTCTGGCAGTTTTGAAACTTGAGTGTAAAAAAATGCATCACTAGGTGTCTCTGCAGATCCACATCTCGGCACTGACCTTCTGCAGCTCTATGGCAAATCACGATTTCTCCGAAGTAAACGTCACTTTAATGAAGAAAAAGACCTGGTACATATCGCATTGCACAAAAAAAAGCCCTTTCTTGCCTAAGGCAAGTGTCAAAAGACCAAATGCCCAAGTGTAAATAAGTGCTAAAATTCAGCGCTACTTGAGCTGATGTCCTTCCCCTTGTGCTTTATGATACAGCGGTTTATTTTTGGGAGGCACACATGCCTAAAAATTTCTGTCTCATCCTAACTTGGTGAAATTTATTTGCGCTCAAGTGAAGCTGGGGAAAACTGGGGTTAGGTGGAGAAAAAAGAAAGCCATGAGTTTGAGCTGGCCAAACTCAAACTCAAACTCATGTAAGAAGATTCATAAGGCTCCTTCGTGGATGGATGGGTGGATGGATGGAGATGAGAAAAAGGTTGGCTTTAAGTAACAGAGAAATCCAGCCTTATCCACAGGGCAAACTTGGATAAATTAAGATCTATACAGAGAAGAACTGCATTGAGTCAGGCCAACCCAAATGTCAGCCTCCAACTACCAGCAAGATGGGAGAAAGAATTCGAGAAGAAGAAATGCTGTCCTGAAAATGCCCATTTAAACACTGCCAATCTGCTGCAATTCTCACTTGAAACAAGAGCTGAAAAATGCCAGATTTAATCCAATTTAAACATCCCTGGCAGTGCTGTGGTTCCCAATGTGATTGGCTTTGTGGTGGGTTTTTTCTTGCAGGCGAAGTCAGCTGGAGAGCAGTGAGGACCACTTTGATGTCGAAGGAAAGTTGAACGGATTTACTTTAAGCGTTGGGTTAAATTGGCTTCCCCCCGGCCCCCCCCCATGCGACAAGCACCTCCACTCTCCCATCCCTGTCTGAAAAACTCGAAAAATACTCATTAAATGAAGGGAGGGAGTTAAAAAGGGTCTGATGAGGACTCAAGGGCGAGGAATGAAGCCAAGTGAAAAACAACCAAGAAAAATGGAAGAAGGGGAACTGGTGGGTGGACTTGCAGGCCAAAGAGGCTAAAACTCCTCCACAAAACAAAGCGAGGCACAAAATGAGAAAGCGATGGAGAAAACAGGCTAGAAAAAATGTCTATAAGGTAACGAAGGTTCAGGGAAGGCTCACCGCATAGGCAAAAACCTGACTTTTCACCCAAACTTGGCCAACACCAGGAGTCCTCTCTAGACTTGGCGACATGGGAAGATTTTCAGCAACAGTCGAAACACCTGTTTGGGTTCTCTCTCATCTTTCCATCACCTCCAGGCATTTTTGCATTTCCAGAAATTCTTGCACTTTTCATCTTAGAAAGCATAAATAACACCAAGCCAAGGGCCATCCTTTTTGGATACACCAGGGAAATCCAACCACGATTCTCCCGCGATGACATTTTGATAGCTCCGGACGTTCTTTTCTTAGTTTTAGTTGACATTCTTGTTATTGCATATCCATAATTTTTTAAGCAGGCTGTCCCGTGGTAAAAAATTTTGCAAAAAATGGAAATATTTTGCTTTCACGACCAGCCTGGTTTATCTCCTCACAAAATGATCGATGCCCCTCCCATACCCTGAAAAAAACTATTTTCTGAGAAACCTCGTTCATTGATATTAATCACATTTCCATTGTTTAGATTTAAAAAAAAAAAAAAATCCTAAATTAGTGGGCCCTTAGTTTTACCTGCCCTCAGCATGAGATTAATAGGAGGATAATTAGCGAAATCATCCCACTTGCCATTTTTTAAACACTGATCCTGTGATTCTTCAGCTCTCTGGAGCATCCCCAGCCCTTAAAACTCCACTGATGGATATAGAGTATTTCCACCCTTTTTTTTAAGCCTTATCCATGCAAACTCAAGTATACGCAATGAGTCGAAGGACTCAGGCACTTGACATTGCTTAGTTGGATAATTAGAAAAAATTTGCCGTTGTATCGTCGCTGGTACATCATCCTCATCCAATGAGCAGATGAGATGGTGGCTCCTCTTGGTCTATCACCATGAATATTTCGGCTCCCGTTGCCTGCTGAAAATCCCTTCGTCGTCGAGCGAGCGTTTCCCCTCCAGTTGGGTCTTTCCTGGGTGCATTCCCATTTATTTAGCAACCGCCTCCAAATCCTCACTTGAATTTCTCAACTTTCAGGTCTTGCCTGGAAGGGAAACGTCGGCAGCTCTGGGTTTGCAGGAATCAGAGGTGCTTGGTACCTCTCCATGGGCCTGGTTATTTTCCAAAGACTTGTGCTAATTTTCTGATATGATCCCCACCTCTTTGTGAAGCACTAAATCCTCATTACTTTTCCTGACCGATGCATTCTAATTAGATCAACACTTTAAAAAAAAAAAAAAAAAGGAAAAGAGGGGAAAAAAAAAAATCACAATTGCCACAGGACGGCTTTCCATCTCATTAACTCCCTCACTTATTATTTTCATGAAAATTACTGATAAAAAACGTGCATCTCCATTTGCTGGGACCGGGAGCTTCGTCGGCTCATATCTAACATCTCTCTCATCACCCGGGATGCGAGCTGTTGCCATGGCGACGCACAATAATAGAAACTAATAAATTACAAACGAGATGCTCGTTGAGCAATTATTGTTCTCTTTTATGCAAGTGTCTTGCTAATTTTGATCATAAGGAATGCTACCATAAAGCACCAAAGGGATAATAAGTCCATTTCTAGAGATTATTAGAAAATAGAGAGAGGCCGGGTTTTTTTAGATCAATGATTAAGTGGTTTGGTGCTTTCAGGAAACCCAAATAAGAAATAAAACTTTTTGGGGGGCTTTTCCCTCCCTGCGCTGGGCCGCAAGCATCGCGTTGGGAGCTTCGAACTCTGCAGCACTTGGAGCTGAGCTGCTAAAATCACTTTTTTTTCCTTTCTACCACCCTAAAAATGCCCTGAAAAGCCCTAAAAAAGCCCCCACCACCTGCGTCCTTTTGGGGGAGAACCCCAAGAGCTGCCTGGAGACGCCCTGGCTTATTTTGAGTTGGCCGCAGTTATTTCTGGGGGGATTGTACAACCCCAAATTTCACTTCCCCCCCAAAAAAATTGAGTATCTGAGAGAGAGAAATACCCAAGGGACACGGAATATTGCATCAAGGAAGTTTTTTGGGATGCAACCAGCCAACATTTATTCCCTGCACTGCATCTGCACATGAAAACCCCAACCCATGGGCAACTTTTTTCCCAAATATTAAGTTAAAATCCCTTATTTTGCCCCAAAAGCCACCAAGGTGCAGCTTGGTTTGGCTATTTCAGTCGATATTTCTGCAATTCTTGGGCATCTCGTACTTTCCCACTGTGCTTGAGGCACCAAATGTTTCCTTCTCCCAGCTAAAACCCAAATTATGCAAAAAAAAAAAGTCAAGGATGGGAAAGTTGATCATGCTGGGGGAGAACTGCAAGATGTGCCGGGGCGAAAAAGGAGCAGCAAAGCCAAAAAGGGTTATCTGAGACCCAAAAATCTGTTGAGCTGCCTTGAAACGAAAACAAGATGGGGAGAGAGGAAGTAGTGGAGAAAATCATGGTGTTTCTGTCCCTCCTGCCAACAAATAGTATTTTTTCATGAAAAAATGCAAATTTCTTGTCCATTTTCCTATGCGCTTGCACGGCTTCTGCAATTCCTTCCCCCCACGTTTCACTTCACTCCTAAACATACGAGTTTAAGAGAAGTCCTCATCTCTCCCTTTTGCAGAGACACAAACGTTGGGGTTGCAGCTCTGCCAAACCCATGAAAAAAAAGGCCATGAAAAAAACATTTAAAAAAAAAAAGAAAAGAAATCGCCGCAGCATCATTTATTGCACCCTATGAGCAAGACATGGGGTTTTTAAAAATGGTTTTCCTCAGTTGAGGATGGGTTTCGATGAATTTCCAGGAGGCCACAAGAGTTGTAGAGCAACCCTCAAACCTTGTTGGCCCAACTCACCCGTTGGCCAACGTGCAACGATGGTGATTACAGGTGATTTTTAAGGCGTTACCTGGGGGTGGAGGCTGATGGAGGAGGGGTTGGGGGAGTAGGGCCCCCCCAGGTCGTTCCTGAGTAGGTTGTCACTGTGCATCTTGGTTTTGAGGCAGGTGATGTAGCGGTTGCAAAAGTCCTTGCACAACTCGTTGACCTTCTCCAGCTCCAGGAGGTGGATGCGCAGCACCTGGATCGCCTTCACCATCTACGCAAGGGCACACAACGGCAAAGTTAAAATCGTTTTTTTCCTCAACGCATTGGAAAAAAAAAACCAAAAATCAATATTCTCACCCAAAATCTGACCTGGAACCAATCCCTACAGTAGGATTAAATGCATTTCCTTTCTCAACACACCCAAAAAAAGCCAAAAAACCAATACTCTCGCCCAAAACCTATCCCAGAGCCCATCCCTCTGCACCTCCACACTTCTTTTTCCTCCCCTTCAATCATATCTCTGAAATCCCAACAAACCAAAATTCACAAAAATTACCGTTGCCTTCATGGGAATTGCTCCCTGTGCCCCAAAAAAGTCCAAGCCAAAGCCCTGGCTGTCGAAAAGTGTTTGGTTATTCTCCGGAGGCCACTTCTTCTAACAAGATTATGGGGCTGCAACTCCGCTGTAAGCTGTTGCCGGTGCAAAGCCTGGGCCTCATTAAAACGTACCCCATAAACGTTAAAAAATTTACACATAAAACATTCCTCTCGTCGAGCTGAAACCTTAAGTTTTACAGCCGCTATTTGAAATCTTGCATAATATATAAAATTTCAGCTATTCACTCCGGGGCAATAAATCTCGTTTTATGTAACAAAGCGTCTTTGCATTTCAAAGGGTGTTTTTAACTTGCAAATTTTAGTGGTCATCTTTACAAACTGCGAGTCGCCATGGTTGGGAAACATCCTGAAAAATCCAGGGCCAAACTCGGGTGGTGGCTCCACGACGGAGAAAGTGACTTTTTGGTTGGCGAACAACAGGGATGATGGGTTGTGGCTGAAAAAATCCTTTTTTTTTTTTCTTTTTTTTTGCCTTTTTTAGCCTTTTTTTTCCACTTTTTTTTCCTCCTCCGCAGTTGGCGCAGGCAAAGCGCAAGGTGGAGGCGTCGCGTCCTGGCTCTCCGCATCCTCCCAGGGCTCAACGGCCATGAAAGTCAATATTCAAGGGCAAAGGCAAGAAGACCTGACACATATATGTATAAAAAATAAATCTCTCAATTATCTCAGCTCATTTGCTTAGGGTCTCATTTTATGTCCCTGCTCCGCTGCGTCGTATATCTGTCCGGATAAAGAGTTACAGTCCGACGGCGTACGTGCGCGGGGTTGTAAAAAATACAGATGCTGAATTAATTGACTGTGTGGCACTCGGCAGCTGATTGAGTTGATAATGGTGAGATCTGACCTTTTTCTAATTTCTAATTATGTGCATCTCGGCGGTGAGGAATACATGACTCTTATTCTAATGATAGCTAATGCCGCTGGCCTTTTCATCCCTGCTTTGCCACTGCCGATTTCTGGGGAACCGGTGGCGTTAAAAAAAAAAACCACCCAAAAAATAACCAAAAAAAGAGGACAATGCAAACAGGGAAAAAGCTTCAGCTCAGGAGCAGGTTGAAATACTGAGTTTTGAGCACTGCAAGACTTTTTCATCCAAAATTCCCTCCAGTTGACGCTTCCCACCAACAGGAACGGTCCTTCTTCAGCATCACGTTAACCATCTCTTGTGTCTTGATGGAGGTCAACCACACTGAGCGATTTGGATGGCTTTTGGAGAAGTTCTGGGCATTGAATAGAATATATACATACAGATACGTCCTAGAAACAGGGCAAAAATACATATATATATATGAATATGAATATAACCAGTGATGCAAGGTCATACATGGGATCAATGCAACTGCCCATGGCCAGATTTCACAAGAGTTGCTCCAAAACGTGCCCAAAAACCATGATTGGTGTGGCGTTTTTTAAGAAACCACCAAAAAACCAGTGAAAATAGCCTCGATGGGACACATCTCCTGCACTGACCATTTGCTGGAGATGCTTCACCTTGGTATGTGTAGGAATAGGTTTTCTTCCCCAAAAATTTTAGATTTTTTTTTAGCTTCAGCTGGCGCCATCTCTCTCCTCTTGCTAGATCATTGCACCCATTTTTATGTAATTCAATGCGATGGGGTTTTTTTGGTGCACCTCAACATTGGATGCACGTTCAGTTCCAAAACTGAAATAATCCAAAACATTGCTTTTTTTGGTTGCTCGTCCCAGAGTGATTTCTGTTCTTGGCTATAAGACATTGCAAAATGAGTTTAGTAATCTGCAAACGGGGCTTTGCATGGCCTGCAGGTTTTTTGGAGGGCTTTCCGCAGACTGCTAAGCCACTTTTGATTTAGGGATGTTATAAAACTCTCCTCCGCAAGCTGAAATTGGGCACAAAAGATGCAGGATTTTAATCCATCTGGAAACGGTTTCTTGCATTTTTTAGGAAAGCGGTAGTTTTTGCACTTGGATGAGCATTGCTTGTTCTTCTTCCCTTTGCGACAGGTCATCAGACAAAATCGCCTCGATATCTGTAATATTTGGAAAAAGCTGCCTGTGAATTGCCTGATTTTGCTGCTTTTCTGGGATGGAAATCCCTCTGCTACACATCCCAGCGGACACACCAACCCCCAGGGAAGGTATTTCGCTCTTTACATCATCAGAGGTAGGCAAAATTGCCTCTTTTGACCTTAAAAATTTGCTTGTGGAGTGCTGGGAGGGTGCACCAGGATGGTGCCATGGACCTGTCTACCCACATGCTTGCCATGGAGACCACATATGGAGACTTCCTGGACAAAATAATGGGATTTGGGGATGTTTCCTGAGGTCCCCACAAGAGAAAAGCTCCATCCCAAGCAGAGTCTTCTGTGGCACCTTCCAGCAGCAATGGGTACGGTAGGAAATGTGGGTTGCCATGACAGGGAAGCCACCAAAAACAGTCCAAAGTGTCCCAAACCATTGATAATGCACCACCCTTTTTGGAACAAGCTCTTATTTTGCCTTATTTCTAGGACAAGAGCTGGCCATCACACTTGAAACAAGATGGTGCCAAACAAGAACACAGATGCTATTGCATGTTGCACCGAAGAGCAGTAATTCCTGCGGAGATTGCAAGTTTTGGGGCACAAACCAGCCATCGATCGTGGCTGTTCCGAGGAAACGTGCTGACCCCGTGGTGTTTGTGCGGGAAAACTAGCCAAAAATTGGGCAGGGGGTTGTTCTCACAGGGGATCTTACGGAAAAGGTCTCAGAGAAGGTCTTGGAGAAGGTCTGACAAGGTCTATGGAGAACATTGCCAAGATGGCCAACACTGCAAACAGAGCCCAAAGACGTTGCCCAAGGTGGCAGATCTTCATCATTTGTTCCTCACCCCCTACCTTCTCCCCGCCCCCCAAAAACCATCTGCCAAGCCCCAGCTGCCTCTACCAGGTTGTCCAGCTCAGGGTCATCGCTGAAGAAGGGCTTGTGCTCCTGCTCCTGCTGGTGGACGAAGTTCTCGATGTCGACGTCGAAGCTGGCTGAGGTGATGCACTCGGAGCCCTGTGTCGCCTGCTCGCACTTCTCAAAGAGCAGAGTCAGCAGTGGGAACAGCGGGTGCCTGCAGAGGACAAAGGAGACCCCCCATAACGCCCACTGTTTTAGGTCCCACGTCCATTTTTACCCCACACCATCCATCCATTCCCTCCCAGCTTGCAAGAGCCTGGTGGTGCAAACCTCACTCCCAAGCCAATGCTGGAAGTGCTCCCTCTAGACCTTTTCCAACAACCAAAAAAAAGCTTAAAAATTGCAAAATTCACCATCTTCTCTACCAGGCAATGACTTCTCCCAACGTCTTGGTGCTTTCCATCATTGCACCAAAGCTAGCATTTCCAAAATGTTTTGCCATGGGCAAAAAGGTTTGGCTTCGGGGTGGTTGACTTGGAGCCATCTGCTGTCCTGGTGGCTTTGCATTTTGGGGATCAACATCAGCTATTTTACCCCAAAATCTCTCTCTTGGTTGGAGACACTGGATGGGGGTGAGCTGGTATTTCTACACGCCCGCAGCATCCTATGGACCAGCCTTGCTATGGGTTGCTCCTCCATCAAGAGGTCTCTTTGCACCTCTGTCAAGCACATCCATGTCCGTCCACGAAGACGGGTCAAATCCCACTTCTTTCTTACCACAAGATGACTCTTAGAAAACAGAGATTTGCCATTCTTCTTGCGAATCCATGATTCGTTCTAATGATTAGAAAGCAGGCTTGCAATTCTTGCAAACCCACAGTTTGCTCTAATGGTGACGCTAAATCGATGCAATATAAAATGCAAATATACATACAATACCAAAGCACGTGGAGAAGGAGGCGATGAAGACCACGAGTTAGCGCAACCCTCCATGAGCCTCTCTAGGTGTGCAAATTTAAAAAAAAAAAAAAAATAGTATTTATGGAGTCTTTCAGGGGAGAAATGCAAAATGCTGCTCCAGGGATGGTCTCCCCCAGCACCCCAGTTATCCCAGCGCAATGGGATTTGCTCCACCATTTTATCTCCAAAAGATGGTCCAAACGATGATTACGAATCACTTCCCATCGGTCTTTTCCGAGCTGGAGTCAGGCGAAGGGGTTAAACCCCTTGCCTAAGTCTTCATTTGCAGCCGCTAATACCGCAGCATATTATAGTTTAATCTGTCCTGATCCCGGTTTAATGCAAGATTTGCCGAGGCCGGAGCGGAGAACGGGGAAAGGGGGGGGGGGGGAAATAATTTCATAATTTCGGCAGCCCCGCCGGGGCTTAGCCGAGGGATATGAAAGGCAAATTCCAGGCGGCGGGCTGAATTATTGGGACTTATGAACCGGCTGCTCAGCGGCAGGTGCCCGCTGCCATTTCCAGAGCCGCTCCATCAATTAGGAGCGAAGGCACGGAATTACCCGAAGGATGGGGGCTTTTTTTTTTTTTTTTAGGGGAGGGAGGAGGGATTGAAGCCCCTGAGCAATTTGTAGCCCCTTTGCTTTGAGGGGTTGCATTGACCAAAGGGGGATTAAGACCGTTGCTGGCATCGCCCCGCGCTCTTCAGTATTAATAATTGGGGCAGCGCTGCTATTGACCCCCAGGAATGCCTTGGAGCACTGGTAGGGAGGAGGAGGGGGAGGCACGTAGCTGAGGGGGTGATGGTTTGTTTTTCAGTTGGAAATAAAATAAAATAAAATAAAATATGAAATAAAATAGAATGAAATAAATTAGAATCCAATCCAATCCAATCAAATTTAAAAAAAAACCCTAAAAATAAATAAAAATTAAAATAAAACAAAAGAAACTCAAAACAAAACAACATAACATAACATAACATAACATGACATAAAATAAAATAATAAAAATAAAATAATAAAATAAAACAAAACAAAGAGGAGGTGCAAAACCCCCAGGGATGGGGTAAGGGAGAGCACCAAGGCCTGTAGTCAAGCGCAGTGTCAAGGAGCGGCGAAATTTGGGTTTCCGCCACGAGCTATATGCTGAATTTTATATGCCCTTTTTTTCCCCTTTTGTACGCAAAAAAATACACGTTTTTCTCTACTCCCAGCCTTCCTGTGGCCACGACAGGCAGGGGAAGGGAACGGCCACCGTGGGGGTTTGCGGGCGGAGGTCGTGGCATGAAAATTGAGAGCTGGATCCCATCCTCGCTATGAAATGGCGGGGGGGGGGAGGGAGGATGCACGGGGAAACAGGAGGATTTTCCCCATCACAAGTGTTATGGAGGTGGAAGATCACTCCCATGGCAGAAGGAAGAGTTTTGGGGTGGAAAAATCTGCTTTCGCCGAATATGGTTTTGCAAAAAAAAAAAAAACCCTTTTTTTTTCCAGGGAATCCTCCAAATAAAAAGGGCTGAACTGGCCCTGACATTTTCCTGCAGGAGAGAGGTCGTTCGCAGCCACTAATAAAAAGGATTCGACACAGGCTAATAAAGAGAAATGAATTCTTCTAATGGCCTAATTTCGCACCTTCAGCAGGGCTCTACCCGCGAGCCGGCGGCATCGTGGGCACATCACAACGTGAAATTTTTTTTTTACCCAGCTCCAATATACCCCTTTCCCCCTCCAAAAAAACCAAGAAAATAAACTTAACGGAAAGAAATTCAGCCCTTTCCCACTTGGAAAAAATCCAGTTTGCGGTGCTGGGGTGGTTTTAAGCATCGGTTCCCGCAGGAGCATCATCTTTTACTGGTCCAAAATCCGTCGGGAAGTCCCAGCCCCGCTGTTGCATAAAGTCAAGAAAATACTTTAGCTGGGAAAAAATTGCAGCAGAGAAGCGATGCTGCTGGACCAGGCCCTGCGAAGATGCTTCCACGCCAAGCAGGGAGGGGGAGGATTCATTTTTTTCCCTTTTTTCTATTTTTTTTATGGGTGATAAACCTCCTGCTAGAGCATAAAACCCGGCGGGGTGACTTGTCCAGCGTTTTTTATATTTCCCATCGCATTTTCCCCAGCGATTTCCCTCCAGGTTGATCGACCGACGCTTACAGCCGATGCCTTCTGCCTTGGTGCCATCATTGAAAATTAACAAAAATCCATCGTTTGGGGTGGAGGGTACGGCCCTGGGAGGGCTAAAAAACCCCCTGTGTGCATTTGATAGCTAATGACATATACACAATCCATATTAACCGCTGTATAGGTGAATATTCAGATTCTGCATGTAGCAAAAAAAGGCTCGTTGGGTGTGTTTTTAGAGATAAAAATGTATTTGGGGCGTAGTTTTGGCTGATACCCAAAAATAAGCATCCAGGTTTGGGCAACCAAGTCCACATGTGGGATCAGTCAACAATTTCTCCCCACTTTTCTGGGTGGGAAATACCTCAAAAAAGGTATTTCTGGCATTTTTTTGACCTTCAAATTAAGGCTGTTAAAACTCCAAAGGGTGTTTTTGGTTTTCGTTATCCCACGAACGCTGCAAAAATCCTCACAGAAGGGCAAAGAAAAGGTGGGGTTTTTTTCTTGAATGACCTCTTTCACCTTGAGAAAATTGCTTCCATCGTTGGAAAAAAATCTGGAGACCCGCTGCGAATAATCCTTTGCGTTTTCCTGGGAAACCAGTGGGTTTATTCCACGCCTTCCATCCGCCTTTCCAGACCTTTCGGACTCGTAATACTTGAATATTTGGAGTCAAAATATTTTAATTCCTCCCCTTCCGAGCTGCCATTTTTTGGTTCACAAGCCCCCGCGGCCCTGGCCATTAATGAGGGGTTAATCCTTAACCTTAAACCTTAATCCTAATTATATTATAATATTATACATTACTGTTACATCATTACTGTACACATTATAATATTGTAAATAATTACATATCACTTAAATAATTACATATTACTTATATAATTATACTATTTACATAATTATGTTACTTATTGCAATTATATGATAACATTACTGCATATATTACAATATTATATATTATTATCTCCGAAATGACAAAGAAAAGGGGACCGGAGGGGCTCATCCATCCCGCGCCCGTTGCCGCCCGCACCCCATACGGATGCATGAACTGCACATTTCAGGTTAATACGTGACTTTACTCCTTCTGGGTGCTTTTTCGGCCCAAAATTGCATGGTTTTGCCGAAAAAAAAAGGCCAATTTAGGGGTTTTTTTGGGGGGGTGAATATTTTGGAGGAGGGGAGATGCTGCAAAACGAGGTCCATGAAGGAGCTCCACCACCACGCGTTATTATCGATAGTTATTATTGCTAAAAAGGAGCTAATTGCTAATCCCCCCCATTCCTGTGTGTTAACTAATGCATTAGAATAATAGCAGATTAATAATGCATTATAATAATGAATGCATCAACGAATCGATGCATTAACCAATGCATTCATTAACGCATCACCGAATCGATGCATTAATAACGCATTACAATAATGCATTAATGCAATAACGCATTACAATAACTAATGCATTAATGCAATAACGCATTACAATAACTAATGCATTAATGCAATAACGCATTAATTAATGCGTTAATTCATTAATGCAGACTGATATTAGCTTGCATCACCTGTAGACGGCTCGCTTGTCGGCCTCCAGCTGTGCCTGGGGGTCGCCGGCCGCGGCAGGTACCGGCGCGTTGGCGGCCGCCGCCGGTGTGGCGAGATGCACGGGCTGTGCCTTGGTGGGCTGCTGGGCTGTGGCCGTCATCTGGGGGGGGGTAGGAAATAAAGGAGAGGAAAAAAGAGGAAGAAAATAAAACAAAACTGGGGTTTGTTGGACTTTTCCACCGAGTTTTGCAGCCTTCTGCATCGAATTTTTAAAATTTAGGAGGAGGCAGCCCGGTGATGGGGCTCTGAGCAGGATGGTTTGGGGGGAGGTGAAAATATATTTGCATTTCATCTAATCCTGGAAACAGCAGGTTTAGGTTTTTTCCTACTTTTCCTCCACTTTTTGCACTTTTTACTTGGGGAAAATACAGGCCAAAAAATCCCGACATCCTTATTGCACCAGCAGCAAAGCGAAGGCGGGGGGTAATTTATTAAGGGATGCTTTGCAGAAGTCCCAGATTAAATCAGCTGCAACGCTGCTGCTTGCCAAGATTTTTTTCGAAGCAGGTATTATTGTCTAGACACACAGGCATTTTAAACTTTCTTCCAAAATTACGTGAGCCTCTTCCAACTCACCAAGCCCAGGAATGAGTCATTTTTGCGCTGCGAGAAGCCAGCCAAAAAAAAAAAAACCAACCCTTTTTTTTTTGCCCGTGCCCAAATCACCCGTCTTTAGCCCCGATGCTGCCCCAGATCGACGACGCAATGGGAATTCCAATGCGCCGGGGCTGGAAATCTAGAGGCAAAATTACGTCTGCTATGCGATAAATCATTCTGCCACCCAACATTTTGCTTTTTTTTAAAATTGCAATTATTCTAGTTGTGTATTTAAGAGGTGAGATGCGCGCATGCCAGCACACGTGCAGATCACTGCGCATCCTTCCAGCATCACCCCCAAAATTTCCACCCGCACGTGTACAGGGCTGCAGATATTTAGGGGCAATTTCCACTTAAAATTATCAATCGCATTAAAGAAATCTGAATTGTGTGCTGCCGGGCTGCAGATGGGTCCGATGTATGCCGCAGGACGCATTGCTTTATCTGCACAAGATTTGGTAAAGAAAAAAAATTCAGGGAGATTTTTAATCAATTTAGGTTCAAATGCAACAGCAGCCCCCCAAATCCGGCGGTTTTAGCTCAAAATCTCAGTGGCAAATTAACACAAAGCGGGTGTTTCGCCTGCTTTGGTGTCAAAATGTTGTAAAAAGATCAGCATTTGCCTGTTTTCACCGGTAAATCTTCAATCCTCCCTTGAGCTGGGTAGCAAAAGGAAGCCTCTGCCCCTTGCTAAATACTATATATTTGTCTAATATACTTATATATTCATTTCTGTGTTTAGTTATATAGAAATAAAATATCTCTGTGTATTATTTGTCTAATATACCTATATGTTTATTTCTGTGTTTATTTAGATAGAAATATTTTTATGTATGTTATTTGTCTGATCTATATTTATTTCGGTGATTATATATAAACAAAATGTTTATATATACACACACACACACGTATGCATATATATATATATATATATATAAATACATATGTGTATACATGTGCATGCCCACAGTCTTCTCCAGCCAAACCCACCCTTATACTCAGCTCCCTGCCATGAAAAAAGCAGATTTCTTGCCTCCTTTAAAAGCTGCGTAAACCCAAGCCAGGCCAAAACCGCGACACCTTTTGCTTTTGAAATGTTTGACTTTAATATCTCCTGCCTGACCTTTTCCTGCCAATATGGTGCCTTTTTTTTTTTCTTTTTTTTTAATCTCCTTTATTGTTCTTAACTCCAAAGTTTGGCTCCGGCACCTGTAAATTCACCCGGTGCTATTTAATTTCTAACTCTCCCAACCCAGAGTCAGGTTTGATTTCCAGCCCTCTTCCCTTCCCCGCTGCTAAATAAATTAGGGAAAATTTGGGGTTCGCTTCCCGTTCCTATCCCAGCAGTTTGGATTTCTCTTCCCCCCCCCCCCCATTTTCTATCTAAAACCAAAATGCAAGTGGATTTTGGGATGCTCCAGCCATGCCATTGAATATCTCCCCATCCTCTTTCTCTTTTTCCCCTTTTTTCTCCTTATTATCTCCCTTGAAAATCACTTTTTGGGGGGAAAAATGGCTTTCCTCCTCCCCCTTTTTTCCTTTTTTAATTTTTTTCCCCTCGTTATACTCATTTACCGGGACGCCGAAGCCCTTTTCGCATCCTGCCCCGAAATCCTGCCAAGTTGGCTCTTTCCAGCCGAGTCTGCAACTAATTGGGCTATTACCCAAAAAAAAAAAAGACTCCTCTGCGGCCGTTTCGAAGCCATTACCTCACCTTGCACTACAGAAAATAATAAAAAATAAATAAAAATAATCCCAAGTCGGCAGAAAAAGACGCGAGAGGATGCTCGGATGCGAGTCTTTGCAGCCGGATGGGGATGCTGGGCAGGGAGGAAGGCAAAAATGCAGCCAAAAATGGCTTTACAGGGAGCAGGTGGGGATGGGAAAGGAGGAAAAAGGCAGCAGGTTTCTGGCTCGGGAGCGGGAGCGTCTCGGCAGTGGGAAAATGGGGAAATAGGGGGGGAAAGGGGCTGGATTTGGGTATGAAAGTTGCAGGCGTTGGAAAAAAATGCAGGTGGGGATTTTTTTTTTGTTTTTGTTTTTTTTTTTTTTCCCAGAAAATGGTCAAAAATAGTTGCAGGGGGGGGAAAAAGTTTAAAAAAACGTTAAAAAAAAGGTAAAAAAATTAGGTACAAAAAATTCTGGGAAAAAAAGGAAAAAAAGGAAAAAAGGTTAAAAATATGTAAAATAATTATGTAAAAATACGCAAAATGTTAAAAATATGTAAAAATGTAAAAAAAATTAAAAATGTTTAAAAATATGTAAAAAAAGTTTAAAAAGACAAAAAAAATTTGCAAAAGAAGAAAGGTAAAAATAAAATGTTAAAAAAAAAAGTAAAAGAAAAGTAAAAGTATCCCCGTGTTTTTGCAAGACTCCCGGTTAAAGCAGAGGTTTCTGAGGTGCCGCTTGCTCAACGATGCGCATCACCTCCCAGTTACGTTCCTTTTTATATTATATTGCTGCTTTTTTCGCTTCTTTAGGAAGAAAATCCTTTGCCGGAGTTAGCGGCTGCTCACCAGGCGATGTGGGGGCTTCCCGCAGGTTTAAATGCGATAATCCCTCTTGCTTTCGGTTTTTTTTGAAGCTTAGGGCCAAATACATCGACTCTGGAGAGCAAGCACGGCGAAGGTCTTCAGGGCAAGAAAATCTCCTAAATCAGCAATATTTACCCCATTCCTTAGCGTTTCACAGTGAACTTTCTCACCGCCGTCACGCCGGCCGAAAACGGTGGTTCTGAGCCCAAAAATGTGGCGAGGACACCAGGAGCTGGGGGGTTTCATTGATCCTACTGAAAAATCAACATCTCCACCCAATTTTTAATGTGCGACTTTTTAAAAAAAAATCGTTATCATTAAAAACAATATATATATATAAAAATATTTAAAATTTTCCATTTTTGTCCCTGATGTAACCACCTAAAAACCACGTTTTTTGGTCGGGCAGAGCTGCTTTCATCACTTTCGGTGCTGAAAATGCCTATTTTTAAAACCACCTCTTTTTGCTAACTCTGACAATGAAGTGGCGAAGACTTTCCCTTGGCTTTTTCTTTTACTTTATTATGGAAAACGTGGATTTTTATGCAGACTTTTTATTTTCAACAGGTAGAGTTGCTCAGCGAGCGTGATCGTGCTCCGTATCAATGATGCTCCGTATCCCACCCCTTCTGCAGAACGAGGTGATTATTAAAGCATTTTTTTTCCCTCCAAAAGGCAGTTTTTCCCATCATTCCTGCTTCATTTTTGCACATTTCTGACAGCGAGGGTGATCACTTGTGCAGCCTCTGCAGTAAAATAGTAACGCAAAGCTCCCCTAAACCCCCTTTTTAGCACTTTTCTCCCCAAAACGGTCCCCTTGATGACGGTGAGCTGGTTGTAGCTCTAATAAGTTTTTTTTTTATTCATCACCGACCCTCCCCATCTCTTCCCTGTCTTTGGGGAGAGGAAATTTGTGCAATTTGCTTTTCCAAACCTTCGAAATCCCGCATTTTCAGGTGAAAAGCTCATAGCAGTCGCAGCACTGAGTCAAAAAAAAGCAACTCTCGGCTGCAGCTTTTCCTCCAAACCCACTAAACTGAAGGAAAAACACTTGAGCAACCCCCTCATTAGGGGAAAAAAGGAGGGTTTTAGGCCACGATGCTCCTGAGGGTCCCCAAAATGCAAGGTATTAAAATGGGGGGCAGATAAGGGACAGGGATGGGGAAGGTAGCGGGGGACATCTCCGTAGGATGCTGCAGAAAATCTTGGCTACTTTAAAAGTCCCTTAAATTGCCCATTAGGACTAAAACAGCGTCACGGCTCCCTGCTGCGTAAGCGAGAAAGGCGACGTGTTTCGACGCAGGGGAAAAAAAAAAGATTGGGGGGGGAAAAAAAAAAAACCACCCTTCTCGGAGCGGAGCAGCGAAGCGAGCAAATGATGACACAGAAGTTGGAGGAGCCATAAAAACCCCACCGAGGTGTCGTTTGTGAGAAGTGACCTTTTCCCACCACAGAAGACGAGCGGAAAGGAGACCCGGGTGGCTTCAGGGGGGGTGTAAAAGTCAATTTATTTATTTTAGCTTGCAGAGAACAGGCTTGATTTTTTTTTTTTTTTTTTTTTTCCCTGGGAGGGGAGATTTTTCTGCTTTTGCAGCCGAGATTTGCAGCAAATGGGGGAAAAACCTCAAAATTTCCCATATGGACCCCCCCCAAAAAAGCTGCTTTGAACGCGGAGCCGGTTCAGCGCTCAATCCAGATCATCCCCATTCGGTCACTGTAGCCGGGAAAGTGGGAACGTGATGTGGATTTGCCCCCCAAAAAATCTCAGGATGGGCCGCGAGGCACGGGACCATCTCCGAAATCCAACCTCAACTGCCAGGTCCAGCCCATTGGGGTGCTCCAGTAGAGTTTCTCTTGGACAAACTCCTCTTCTTATAATAACTTAACTCCGTAACGATGCTCGGAAAAGTTATTCGACCCCTTAGAGCAACATTGTAGATGAAGTCTTTTTTTCCCCCTGCCACGGGTTGCCAAAAAACACCGTAAAAATAAATTAAAAGGCCATTCCTACGGCTAAACTCATCCTGGTTTAGCCAGACGTTTCGTCTTTCCAGCTTATTAACCTGCTGGCTGCAAACACGCCACTGTGTCGGCTTTCCAAGAAGACCCCGCTACACCAAAATAAGCCAGAAAGGGGAAAAAAACCCCCATAGTTTGACCCAAAACCCTTCAATCCTCGAGATTTGTGTCAAGAGGAGTTTTAATTTTTGCCAGTCTCTGAAATGAACGTTTTGGGGTGAAATACTTTATAATGGTCATTATTTAGGAAGGCAGGGTAATTAATGCAGGAGTTGGGGGGCACGAGGGGTCTGGAGGAGCCCATGGGTGCTGGGAGACACTCACCTGTGGGGTGTCTTGGTAGGGAGGAGGGGGCACTGTCTGGGTGGCCATCATCATCAGAGCCGGTGCCGGGGAGACATGGTGCATCCTGGGTGGGAGTCACATCGAGAACCTGCGGGCAGGAGAAATGCCGCTGGATTAAGGGGGATCTCCCCCCTCCAAAAAAAAATCCCGCGGAAAGGAGAAAAAGAAGGGACAGAAAGGAGAGGTGACATTCCTTGCACGAGCACCCTGGCACAGTGCTCCACCACCCAGTCCCTGGAAGAAATCCAAGATGCTTTGATGACCCTTATCGTAATTTGATGATTATTTGAGAGTTGTGGGTTTGGATAAGGAAGGCATCGGGGGCAAAGCAGAGAGGGTCGCTGGCAAGGAGATCTTCCCTGGAGAGCAGCCAGGCAAGGGCAGAGCTCTTGGGGATGATGGCTGTCATCGGGGAACCTCATTATATTTTCCCCCTTGAGAATCCTGGTGCACCCAGGGCATTTTCTTTCCACCCCTTACGCCTATAACCGTAGTGCCTAAATGGTGATTTCCATCCCCTTTCCAGTTATTCCTCCTTTTTGGAAGCAGGAAGACAAGTCACAAATGTAAAACTTTCCATTTTCTGAAATTATACACTAAAAAAAAACCCAAACGATGTGTCCCTTTGCCTTTGGCCACCATGGAGTCACATCCTAAAAGACTGCATGCTCAATCCAGAAGGGACATTCAGTATCCGATGTTGAGCTGACCGACATAGTTGACTCCTACATTGAGTTGACCAACCTAGTTGACTAACCTAGTTGACTCCTATGTTGCATTGACCAACCCAGTTGACTCCTACGTTGAGTTGACCAACCCCATGGCGACTGAATGCAGAGAAATGAGGAAAGAGGGTTCAAACCCTTGCTTGATTTGAACCGGAGAGCAAACCCTGATTTTGCGCATCCCATATGGACATCCTTGAACCCAGGAGGCAGTCTGAGACGTGCCGCCCTCAACCTCTCTTGAAGTTGCTCTGCTTTCTGTAAATGCATAGTTATTTGGGGGGAAAACAGACTTTTTTTGGTATCTTCAGGTCCCAAGGAGATGGGGAAAAAAAAGGGGCACCAGGAAGGGACAAATTTGTGGAGGAGCTCTTGGCCGGATGCTGTCCCCAAGGATAGAACTGGTGGCAGATGTAACCAAAAAGCAACTCTTGGCCCCAAAATGCCTCCTCTCCTATTAGGTCACTGCAGCTGTGTGGTTGCTTCAGAAGAAAAGCCAATAATCTTGCTTAAATCCTCAAAAAAAACCCCTGTCCTGAGTCCTCTCTGAGGCTCTGAGCTCTGTATTGAGCCAACTCACAAAGCCACCTGGCAGAATCTCCCCAGAGCCTCCAACAGTGCATTTCTCCCTGCAATGACTCATTTTTGTCAGCGATGACATCTCTCCAAGGGTTCGCCCCGTTGCGATGCCCATCAACACGTTGGGTTCCCCGTTGGCTTCTCATCCGGAGAAAAGCCACAGCGCCATCCCATGAGGAAACGCCAAAAGTTACGTAAAGTCCTCTGATGCTGTGAGGGCATCTACCAAATAATAGCGTCAGCATCGCTTTTGCCATGAAATGGTGACATGCAGGAAGAAACGCTCTTGCGCAGCGCAGAGGAACAGGGACACCGACGAGCTCAGTAAAAACCGAGGCACATTTGGGGTCTTCAGATCAGTCTCCGCAGTTTTTTGGGGAAGATTCACAATATTCTCATCTTCTCTGTGAGGTCCACGGTTGTTTGGGGGAAGAGTCGCAATATTCTGGTCTTCTCTGTGAGGTCCACGGTTGTTTGGGGGAAGAGTCGCAATATTCTGGTCTTCTCTGTGAGGTCCACGGTTGTTTGGGGGAAGAGTCGCAATATTCTGGTCTTCTCCGTGAGGTCCACGGTTGTTTGGAGGAAGATTCACAATATTCCGGTCTTCTCCATGAGGCTTCGGGCTTTACAGGAACCACCAGGCACCAAGGGCACAAATGCACCGTATCCACATAGAAAGCCAAGTGCTGTCTGCATGGGATAAGCGTCAACCACTCTTATTATTTTGCATGAATAATTTTTTTTATTTTTTTTGTACTTTGCACTAGTATGGATGACCCATGAATTGAGTATTAAGAGAGCATCGGGAAGGTAGACCAGAGTCCTTGCATGACACAGACCTCTTGCAGCGAGAAGGATATTGCATTTATGGGATTAAAATGATGCTTTTCATCTTTTTTCCTGACCAGCAAAATAGCGGGAGGCAAAATTATCTGCTCCTGAGTGAACTGGCGGCTTAAAATCTTCGGTGTCCGATGTCAAGACTCGGCTCGCAGCTGCAGGCACGCGAGCATCCACGTCCTCGAGGGGTAACACCAAGGGGAAAACCTCCCCACCAGAAATAGCTGCAGCTGGAGAAAAGCAGAATTTAGCACCATGACGGTCTAGACATCTCGGTGGGAAGCTAAAAAAAAATAAGAGATTGCTATTTTGGGAAAAAAACCCTGCTTGGCATCTATTGTTCATGCCAGGAGTGAGCCTACCTCTAGCGTGCGGCGATTTATTGCGGGGTGTGAGCTTTTCGGCCGAATATATTCCCAGAAGGTGGCAGTCCGGAGCCCAATTTAATTGCCAAATATCATCTAACCTGCTAAAATCAAGCCATTCGTTGAGGCTTTATGGGCGTTGATTTGCTTGGAGAATAGGACTTATAGCCAAATGTAAAAAAAAAAAAAAAAAAAAAGGATAAAAATGAGAGACAGCTGTTGCCGATAGTGGTATATTTATCTTGGGGGAAACAAATGCACTCGGGCGCCGTAAATATCCGGGGAAGCGCCTGGCGCCCGCGGGAAAAGCCGGATGGGTGTTTCATGCGGGAGCCCCCGGCCGTGAATCTCAGGATAACGGTGCAAAGCTGTCAGCCCCATGGATTTATCGGCAGCCAAATGCAGGGAAGGGTCGAAAGCTGCTATTTTATGCGTTAATCCTTTCTTAATTTTTATACTTTTTATTTTACGCATTAATCCTCTCTTTCCCCACTGCGCCCCCCCCACACCACCTCTTAAATCAATTTAGCCACATGAGCTCTTGACCATAGGCATCCAGACGATGAAAGGAGCAGAGCATTGCCAAAACCCTGCCAACCCCTTGCAGATCAGCTCAAGGCAATGATCAAATCTGGGGCGAAGAGTGAATTTTGGGGGGGCTTGGGGGTCGAGGAGGGCAGGAATTGCAGCCAACTCCCAGGGCGCGTGCACAGAGGAAAGAAATGGTGAGCAATAAAACCCATAAAGGCTCTTTCATTTCCGGAAGCGGCAATACTTTAGGTTTTGGCAGCGACCTGAGATCAAAGTATCCTAAATTTCCTTATGAAATAAAATTATTTCAGCTATCACTGAAATATTGCCGTTAAGTTGAAAATGTATTTCCCGAAGAGCTTGCGTCTACCTAAAAGAGTCTCAGATTTACAGGCTGCTTTTTTGCCAGCAATATATTACCTCCTCTTTCAAATAAAAATAATTAAAGACTAGGTTGAGAAGTTGGGTTGTTTTTTTTTTCAGCGTGGTCACTGATGCCTTAAAACATTTAAAAAAGCAAAGTATTGCAGACAGTCGTCCACCACCCCCCCCCGGTGAATACGACCTCCTTGATTAATAAAATAGCCGTAAAACCATATTAGAAGTAGAGCTGAATGCAAAAAAAAGAAAAAAATCGCATTGTTGGCCTCCACGTTAGCGTTTTCAGTGGATAATGTTAGTATCAGCTTTGCAAGGTGCAACTCTTGTTTCCAAATCAATGGGAAAATGGGGATAATTTTTTCTAGCTCATTCAGCAGCTTCTCCCCCGCAGCAAAACATGCAATTGATAACAGAGGATTCAACATGAGAAATCAGAAAATCAGCTTTTCAGGCATTTCCTCTTCTTTACCCGAAGTTTCAAAATTATTAGAGATACTTGAGGATGTTTTTCCTGCCACAGGAAGGTATTTTCTGTATTAAGGGAAGATTGCCTTTTCTAAAGGGTATTTTTTTAATATATTTTTTTTAAGATTTGCAATGACACTGTGTTAGTCATGCTCCCTCCGCAGCAGGCTGCAAGTTTTTTATGCCACCGTCTTCACGGAGGGCTTGTGCATGCTGAAGTTTATGATATATGCATTCATTCTATGCATATATCTAAGTTAAAATGAAGAAATATAGCTGAAGGGGAAGGGAGAGGCACCTCCAGAGGACGATACATCTTGCTCTGAACCGCCAGCGAGGACAGGTTCGCCCTCGGCGGGTGACGCCGACTCTTCATTGGCCGTAAAGCGAATCGAGAGCGACCCTCTCGCTCTTGAACGTCTCATTTCTATCCGCCAACCTTCACCCTTTTTGCTTGTTTTTACCAAAATTCACCCGGTAGCCTGAACGATGAACACCAGGTTTTCACAGGCTATTAAAGGAACCCCCTTATGCCACCCTGAGCTCATTAAAAATAAACCGAATGCTCTTAAATGGTCAAAAATGGGGAAAAATCCCATTTTTCAAGACATCACCCATGCTTGGTTGTTCCTCACATTCCAGGTTGCTTCCAAGGGGGCTTCTGTGAGGCCTCATCTGAGGATATCAGGAATGTTTGTGCAAGAAATACCACTGCACCACCAAATATTTTTAATTTTTTTAGGAATATTTGGTAGCCAAATTTCCTCTATCCAAACCCAGGAGGGTTTTTGCACTGGGAGCATCCTTCGCTCTCGGCCAAGATCCTGGTTCCCTAAAACACTGACCTTCGTACCCTTCCCAGCATCCAGTTATTGAGTTATTTCCCAATAAAAAAGGACGAATCGAGTCTGCGCTTCTGCTACAACCACGGACCAAAGCAGACAGAGATTCGATATTTCTGCAGGATAAACCCTGGACCAGAGCAAACCCCTTTTCTATTTTTCTCCCCAAAAAGCTCGTGGTCAATGCATAAGCACTGGGGTAAAAGAGAGGGGGAAACACCACGGCGGACAATGCCAAAGAACTCTTGCCAAGCACTGGTTTGGTTTGTCACTGGATGGGACATCTCCCCTGGGTGCGGGGGAAAAGAGCATTTATTTATTTAATATTTGCATTTATTTATTTAATATTTGCATTTATTTATTTAATATGTGCAAATCCTCCTCCCAACCCCAGCTCCATAGAAAGGGGGGAGCTGCTACAATGAATTTCCGATGAGAACAACAATTACCACTAAATATTTCTCTCCTCTCTGAAGATACCCATCCCTAAAAGGCTCCAGGGATATCTCTGCAACTTAAACGCCAGAATAAAACCTGCAAGAGCCAGTCAGAGCTTTAGTAGACAAGGTTAATGTACCTTGAACAGCAGCATTAAACAACTTTGTTCTTTTTTTTTAAGTGGAGAGCTGAGATACCTACATACATTTTAAAGTGTTATTTTTATAGAGGGAGACCATTAAAGCACCCTCCAAAACAAACTGGCACAGGGAAACATCAAAGAAGCTTCTTCAAAGTAACCTGAAAATACTTCCATTTTGTGCAATCCAGCCCCCGGCCCAACAAAAGTTCCCAAAAGAGCAAATCGGGAATTTTTTCGGAGGGCAAATCGAAAAGCTTTGAAGTGAAACATAGCTGAGGAACCCAAAAAATGTGCAAACTTCCTCTTGCCGGACACAAATTGTCCAGGAAAAGTTTCTGATTGCCTTGAGAGTGCTTGCAAAAAATATGCAGCAGATTAATTTTCCAACAGTTCTTCACTGTGAGCAATTAACTGTGAATAATTTATGATCAAAATCTGGCCCGATGCTTTCAAACCTTGCCTTGCGCTCTTCGTTTTCCATCGCAACCTGCTAATCCCATGAGAGAGGAATCGCTGAGCACCCACATTTCCATCATTCCATCCCCTCCAAACACCAGATCTCAATCCCGTGCCAGTCCTGCAATGGGAAGGTCCCATCCCCAAGGTCCCAGCCAGCTTCAGAGGAGCTTCTTGGAGGACAAAGAAGATGACGGTAAATAAACATGATGAGTTTTGGAGAGATGGGCCGGAAGAAGAGGCTTAAGTATGGGTCTGAGATGAACGAGGTGCTGGGAAAATGGGAGATTTGTGGTTTTCACACGTCTTCCGTCCCACCAGCAAAGGCGACGTCAGAGCTGTTGCTTCAAGGATGGGCAGCCGAGAAGGAACACGCTCAAAAACAGTCTTGCTCAGCAAAAATTTAACCATCAGCCGTGTTTTTCCATCCCAAACTGACAACCGCAGTCCTTCACCAATTTCTCAGCCAGCGCAACTCTTGCAAAGTTGCAAATCAGACCAACGCCAGCGCAAAACCCACCCGCAACCTCAACGTAGACGCGTGCCAACGATTCCAGCAAAGATCCTGCCACAAACTACGCGATGACTTCTTGCAGCCGTCGCTGCAGCCCATAAACACCCCGTAAGCAACATTGCAAATTTTAATAATGCCTTTTTGGGGTGTTCGTTTTGCAAATCGAAGCCCACGGGCTTCACGCAAACCTCCCAACACCTGCACGAGTAATTGCGCCGGGTAAACACAAATAGGAACCTGCTTTTTGGTGGGCTTGCAGAAATTGGGCTGAAAACAGCAGACCTAACCCCAACTGCAGAAACACGGGCGAGACGTGCACGGGAGCGTGCAAAGATTTCCCCACCCGTGGGAAAGCCCCGAAAACAGAGCAACGCCGCAGCACACCTAATAAAACTCTCTCCTCCCTTAAATCTGCCTCGTTTCTTGCTATATCCTGCTATCATGCTTGCAAATTTTCCCTTTGGGAGAGGAAAAGAAATCCCTCTGGAGCCGGCTGTTTTCCTCTTTCCCATATGGCAGATAAATCAGAGCTCCCAACTCGCTGAGTTTCCGCTTCGCATCCCTCTCTTGCAGCTCTCCGGCTCCTCCTGGTCTTACCACCCCCTGAATTTCCTTTTAAAATGCAAAATTCCCAACGAGAAATGACTCTACAACCCAGAAGACAAAAATAAGGTTTTCCTTGAGGCATGCCAGGTTGCCCGGTATCAGCAGAGAGTTGTCCCCATCCAAGCCCGGAGCCAAGACACCAAAGATTGCGATGTGAGCTGCTAGATTAATTGCCTCAATTTAAACATCTTTCCTTTGCCCATTTGAAAGCAATTTTTTTGCCACATCTCCAGCCCCAATGACAAAAGAGAGGTTTGAGATGTGACGTGGTGATTTATACAAGCTCCAGCTAGCTAGGGAGTTACAAATAGTTTTGAACGCCTTTAATTACGCTTAATTACCCCGTCTTCTCCATTTACTCTGAATGGTAGACCCTACGGTACGTTCAGCCTGGTCTGAACTCAACGAGGAAATTGGGGACAAAAAAGGACTGGGAAGTGTTTACGGTGTGAGACAGATGTGCCAAATTTTTTTGCACCTTTTTTTGCACAGTGACAAAAGGTACGACCTGGCCTCAGAGGTGGACGTACAGGCCTCAGGAGGAGGAAAGTTGAAATGGTTTTGTGCCTGGAAAATGGGGGGGACCCACGTACAAAGTGGAAAAGGCCAAGGGGAACCAAGTTGTTTCTCAGAAGATGTCTTCAGGATAGATAATTTCTATCACTAACCACCTAGAGCAATGCCAGCCTTCTGTTCCAGAAGGTAATGAGGTGGACCCCCATCATCATGCCTTTCTGTGCCTTTAGTGGGAAGTGTCTGGACCTTGTTGGCACAATCGGCTGAATAGGTTGGGTTTGGTCTTCTTGCTGGAGATGCTTCCCTGGCCAGGTTGTGTTCGTGTCCTCCACGGGCTCGGTTTCCTCCAAGGGGAACCATCCAACGTGCCCAAAGTACATTGCAGGGCACCGAGCCCTTCCACGCAAGCACCGGGCAGCTCACATCAAAATACTGGATTGGAAAGAGGGCATCAAGGCAGGGAGGATCTCCCCAAAAAAAGAGGTCCTTGTGGTGACCCCAACAAACCCACCAGAGAAGTCATTTCAAAGTGAACCCAACCTGTACCTTTATTAGAAAGGGGGCAAAACCAGACTAATGAGAAATTCAGCTGCTTCATCACATCCTTAATCCTGGTTTTTTTTGGCCGAGGGAAGGTCACCGGCAAGAATCAGGGCTGAAATGGCAGCCTGGGGGAAATAATCCTGCCGTTATTGGCTGCTCTTTATTAAAAGGGACTTTCAGAGGAGGCAAGACTCAAAAGCAAAGACTCAAAACCAAGACGCTCTGACTGACTGAAGCTTTTGAGTTTTCCCCTGAGATGCCCCCACCCTAAATATCACCGGTTTAGGAAGAAATCAGGCACTTTTTCAGGATATTTGCACAAATCGAAGGCAGCACCTCCATTTTCAGTGACCAAACATTCCTCTTCGCTCCTTTAGGAGGAAAGTTGCAGCCAATGGGGTTTTATTTTCTTTGTCACCTGCCGGGTGCCTACGGTTTTGGCACAGATCAAGCACATTTGTCACTCTGTCAAGCCCTAATTTTAGCGATCGGGGTTGACTAAAGGCCTGCGAGACCCTTGGTTTCATGTACGCCTTATTTTAAGCTCCACGTTTCAGTTATTTTTAGCTGGTGACCACTTCTCCACATCCTACTGACGTGCCAAGATTTTGCAGTGATAGCAGCCCATATTTCAGGGTATTTTTACAAAAATGTATCCGTGTTTTCCTCCAGGCTGGCCATGGCTGGTAGGGCTCATAACAACATGTTTTCAACAGTTAAGCTTTAAAGCAAGATTCCCTGCACAGCCTGATTTCTAAAAAAACAAAGGAAAACACAGCAAAAAACTCAAATTCCCCCCTAAATGCTCACTGCATTTAGGGAAGGGGTGGTATAATTTGGGTGTACCCTAAAAGAGCAGAAATTCCCCCAAATAAAGCCCCACCAAGGTCACAGCTCGCCACATCCCGCTCGATTAATATATATAATTGCACAACTAATATATAGAATTGCCTAATTAATATAAAGCGAAGCAGCCTTACCGTTTGGGGGGTGCTCGGGGAGCCGCTGCCCTGCAAGTGTCCTCCCACTGCCCCGGAAACAAGATTTGCTGGGGAGGGATCACAGCCTGGGAAAGCAAAGGATGAAATATTTGAATATTGAGAGAAAATGATGAAACGAGAAGGCGAAATATTAAGCAGAGGATGAAGCTTTCTGCACTAGGGAAGGTCTTCCGGCAGCGTCAGCGAAGCCATGCTGGGCAAGTCCGCTTTTAATGCACTTTTTTTGCGGGATAATGGGGAAAATATGAGGGATCAAGGAAAACTTAGGTGGGAACATCCCCTTGGAGGTGAAAGCAGGGCTTATGGCTGAGCTAGATCAGACCCCCAGGGTTTTGCCCGGGCAGGTTTGAACGTCTCCAAGGAAGGACAAAAAATAAATCAGATTTTTAGAGGTCGAACCGAGATGTGTCCAGAAAACGAAGGCGTGCTCGTCGCCGGTCTATCCGCAAAGGATGAAGGGCGACGCAGTCCCGTTCTGTCCTTTTCGGCTCCTGAAGGGCAGTGAATCCCCGGCACAGGGTCTCACTGAGGATTAGCGGTACAATCCGGGTCTGAAAAGGAGAAAAAAGGGAAAAAGCAATGAAACAGCATTGCCGTTGGCCATGCCCCCCTTTCGTGCCGGCTGTCGCCATCCCCCTGGTTAATTATAATCTTCGCTTGAGTGTAAAAGTGCTTTTACACTCGGGCTCAGATGGCACGAACTACGGAAGAGTCATTAACTCAAAAACAGGGGAGCTCCCAGCCGTTATTCAATAAGGAAAAGTCCACGCAGATGTTTGAGATGATGCTGCATCTACCAAGGGTCTGGCCTTTACGGAGGCTGAGGTTGGGATTTCTAGACCCATCTAAACAGATCCGGTGGAAAAACGAAGATGGGCTGAGCAAGGACCGGCACGGCCACGGGGGCGTTTTGTGTTTGACTGCAGAAAAAGGAATAAAAGAGAGAAAATTCCCCAGATCTCGGAATATACATCACCTCTAGCGAGCCCCTCAGATCTCCATTATACATCTGATAAATGTCCCTTGATATACATCACCTCCGGATATTACCTCTATGTTAGGTGATAAACATCACCTGAGATCTCCGATATATGTCCGATATATCTACCTTGATATATATCACCTGGTAGAGAGCTCCTCAGATCTCCAATATATGTCTGATATATGTCCCTTGATACACATCCTCTCTGTTGAGCTCCTCAGATCTTCAGTATACATCTGATATATCTACCTTGATATAAATCACCTCTAGACAGCTCCTCACCAATATACATCTGACATATACATCTCTGATACGTGTCACCTGACTGGAGCTCCTCAAATCTCCATTATATATCTGATACATCTAGCATGACATACAACACCTCTAGAGAGCTCCTCAGATCTTCAATATACATCCGATATATCTACCTTGATATATATAACCCGGTACAGAGCTCCTCAGATTGCTGATATATGTCTAGTATATATATATACACCTTGGTCTGCTGAGCTGCTCAGATTCGAATGTACATCTGATATATGCACCTCTAGACACACACCACCTCTAGAGAGCTCCTCAGATCCCCAATATACATCTGATATATTTACCATGATGCACAGCACCTCCAGAGAGCTCCTCAGATCCCCAATATACATGTGATGTATCTACCATGATTCACACCGCCTCCAGAGAGCTCCCCAGATCTCCAAGGCACATCTGAGGGATGCATCTCTGCTATACGTCACCTGCAGAGAGCGATGCCTCACGTGGTGAGGCTGTACGGGAGATCCATGAGAACCATTTCCCCTAGTTTTACTTCCATCCCAAACCCCTTGCAATAACAACGGTCGCATTTTCGTGCGCTCACAGCCCGTATCCATCATCGCAGCCAGGAGTATGGGTCCAACAGACAGAGGTAGATGGGGAAGCTTGCATAGGAAGTGCCATTTCTGGAAACCTGGACGTCACCAAGGCCATTGGCCAAGGAGAGATATGGAAGCGACGGGGTGATTTCAGGGCAAAACGGGGCAGAAACCCCCAAACACGGAAAACTTGGTGAAAGGGGCGGAAGGTCAAGATGCCTCTTGACTTCTCGGGCAAGCGTAGGTCCTGCCAAGAGGTTTAGAGACCTCATCTGGGTTACGCTAAATGCTCAGAAGCAGCTTGAGTCCAAAACTCTTCCACCGCAACAGCAGCTGAAACATTAAGGATATTTATGATCAAGAATATAAAATACCCTACAGGCGCATGCCTTGGAGGAGCATGCACGGGCTGACGCCAAATACGCATTGAGGACCCTGGACTTGATTTGCATTGGATTTGTCCTGACAATGTGATGAAAAAGCTCATGTTTTGCAGAATTCCTTTGTCCCTGTAAAGACTTTTTTCTGTCCCGTAGGAGAGACTTTTGTCACCTGGGCTCGCCGTGTAAACAAAACACGAGGACTGGAGGAAAAGGGGCAGATAAATAAGGCTCTGCCAGTGCTAAAAGAGCTCTGGTAGACCGATTTTCATCCTTGGAGGTGAGCAAGGCTGAGGTCCTGGATGCTGCATGCATGTAGGACAGAAATAGGGGCTTGTGCAGCTTCTGCACAAAAGATGCCATTTTCGTCCCCATCACAAAGAGGACCGAGAGCCAACCCCACCGGGGACATCTCCCTGAACACCCTTGCGGAGGGAGAGAAGTCTTTTTGAGCCAGTGCACACTTTTAGCGACTTCAAAAGACATCCTTTGAAGTTTAGCAGAGGCCTTTGAAGTCCTCCCGACGCAAAAGGGAATGGAGGAGATGCCTCCTTCAGTACGCTCCACTGAGGGTGACACAAGCCAGCAAGATACCCGGTGTCCCAGCCACTCATGGTTGCATGGAGCCAGCTGCCCGAGGGTCATAAATGGGACATCATTTATGACAAGCCATCAATCCCCCCAAATGCCCTCATCAATCCCCGCAAAATGCCCTCATCAATCCCCCAAAATGCCCTAAATCCTGATCTACTTGACCTGAATAACATCCAACGGCGGAGATGGGAACCCAGCATCCCGGGACCTCAGCCTGTACCCAGGTTGCAAACAGCCAAGGGCATACCTGTTAATAAAGATTTAATTAAGTGTAAGGGAATGCTAATAACGCTGACATTTAGCAAAAAAAAAAATCCAGGATCTTTGCAAAAAGTCTAGGATTTTAAAGCAAGAAGGCTTTTCCCGTCGTGTCGCCTTGTTTCCAATGGGAGCAGATCATGACGCTTCCAACCTCATCCTATCGATGCTGTTTAATTGTGACTACGATTTTTTAATACATTTAACACCAGCTCCTCTGACTTAAGTGGAAACAACGAATGGTGAAATCCCTAATAACCCTGCTGGGTTTTGGTGAATTATTTTTACACCCCATGCTACGCCCAGGAGCAAGCCGTACTGGGCCCAAACTCTACACCCGTGGGGACAACCGAAGAAACCCTGTACGCGTGAAAAATAGTATAAAGGCAGCAATCGAAGCTCAAATTTCAGTTTAACTCTTTAAGGAGCTCCAAAGGGCGATCATGACTCTCCAAGCACTTTGGCAACACCCGCTGCCATCTGCAACGAGGACCACTGCAACAGAAACCTTGGATTTGTTGGGGTTTTTCCCCCCACCGTGCAATTTTGGTAGCATCTCCAGCCTCTGAGTAAGGGCTGGGGCTGGACATTGGGGATGCTCGAAGGTGCGAAGAGCAAGATGGTATTTCCATCCTTCTACCTCCCCAGTCCCACAAGTTAAACCTGGTGATGCGCTAACCCCATCCGTGCTCAAAGAGAGTGAAAAGATGCAAGACGTGCCCGTACACACGCAATATTTCTGTATTTCTGCAAAAGCAAAGCCGTTTCGCCGCAAACCACGGTCCGGGAGAGGTTAAGTCCATCGGTTAGAGCCCCGCTATAGGCAATTTGCATTATCCAAAAGGGGGCACGTATGGAAATATCGGACACCCCTCCCCAGCCCCGGATGCGCACATGTGCGCACATCTGGGCCCAGGGAACAAAAGCGGCCTCGCTACGCCGCGCCGATAAATAATGGAAAGTCAAAGTGCCCCGCAGAAGCGGCACCATACTGTTCGGCCTCGGGCGAGACGGAGGAAAATTCGGTACCCATGAGGTCTGGAACAGTGGGATTAATAACACATCAATTTTAATGCAGGGTGGGTTGTGGGGCTTTTTTTTCCCTTTTCCTTTTTTTTTTTTTTTTTTTTTTCTGCTTCACAAACAGCAAAGTGAATGTTTGAGCATCTCGGCGGGGGGTTAATGAGGACTCTGATTAGTTATTCAGATTTGCCGATGCTGCCTCCATCCATCCTCGGATGGGGGAATAACGGGAAAGGGTTTGCAGAAAAAGCTCTTAAAGACGACCCGCTTGGCTTTCACAGCTTAGGCAGACGCAGGTTTCGGGGGGGTTCAGGCTGCAAGGGTCCCCAAAACCGAAATCCTAGTGCCAGCTTTGGGGCGGAAAAGCACATTTTCCCATCTTTTGGGAGGGATGCGAAAGCTGCTGCATGCTGGGCCACGCTGATCCCTATAAAAGCCCAAGGGAAAATATTTGGATTTGTGGGTTTTTTCACATGAAAAACAAATTCTTGGGTGCTTTTAATAAAATTTGTGTGCAATTATGGTCAGAGGTACATGATCAAAAATGATGGATGCATGGATGAACGGATGCACGGATGCAAGGATGAAGAGATCCAAGGATGCAGAGATGGACAGATGCATGGAAGCATAGATGCAAGGATGCATGGATGCAAAGATGCATGGATGCAAGGATGGAAGGAAGGACGGAGCATCCTGTAAGCCACCACTGGGCTGCAAAAACGCAACATCTTCCACTGTTGCAGTATTTTACACAGCATCCCGTAAAAGTCTAACAGAGTGCTTTATGTCCTTGCGCAAAAGCAAGGAGCTCACCTCTTCGCTCCTTGGCCCAGAAATATTTTAAGCAGGTTGAGCTCACTCACTGCTGGTGTATGTTGGGGTTTATTTCCAGATTTAGGCTTTTGTTCTTCACCTCCATCAAAAAGAAAAGGCAACCTGAGAAAACAGATGGCAGGTATCCGAAAAGATGCTGCAAAAAGGCTTAAAGGATGGAGCCAGAGCGGCGTTTCATGGCACTGCAAAGGGGGCTCATCAAAAAAACTAGGCATTATTTTAGGATTCACTTTAGGATTCATTATTTCTTCATCAAGAAGAAATATTTTAAGGATAGACAGGGTGGTGACAGCACTCTCTCAACGGTGAATTCATCCCAGCGATGAACGTCAGCACTTTATTTCTAGTTGGGTCTAGAGCCCCAGTTGGCTCTTGCTTTGAGCATCACTCAACTTGGCGTTCAACAGGGGTTTTTTGGTGGATAAACTCCCCCGTATTCGTGTCATTCCCCGCAACGCCTGCCAGGATCTCGAAAGAAAGACAAACTGGAGTTATCCATCCAATTTTGCAAACGCCAGGACTCTCCATCCCAAACAGGCTCTTTTCCCCGGGACCGCCTCCATATGCTTCGTCTCCGTTTTAAATGGCGCATTAATTGTTCTGAATTAACAGCTCCAGCTGGAGGAGCAAACAAGCAATTTGCAACCTTAAGATAACGCCCAACTTATCTCAAGTGATTTAAGGTGGGGGTTTTTTGAAGGGAAATCAATCTTGGCTTTCTGGGTGCAAATGCAGGGCTCAGAGCTTGGCTAAAATCACACCACCGAGACGATTAACGCACCCATTTAGCAGAAGTGGCTACTAGCACATAGCCACAGGAGGAGGTGGGACGGTAGGAGAAAAAGAATAAGAAATCCCTCCATTTGGCTTTACTTTAGAGACAGGAGAAATATAATCTGTCCTCTTCACTGCTGGGCAACCCAATGACTGCAGTAGGGCTCATGAATATTTTCTCCCCAACACACTTTTTTTTCGTATTACATTTACATTTTGTTTCAAAATATTCATGCTCTCAAAAAAAAAAAAAAAGAAATCTTTCAAGCTTTATCCCTTTGCCCTCTTTCATCTCTTTTTCCCTTTTCTTTTTTCATTTGCTGCTAGATAGAGGAGGCGAAAAAGAAAGACCACGACGATTATTTGTTTACAAGTCTGGATCTTCAACATGGGTAGATTTTCTTTTAAATTGGCACTTTCCCCACTTTAAATCCTTTCTAATATCACCCAAGGTGGGGGATTCAAGAAGCAAAGTCCATCCCCATCTCCCCACCCTGTCATGCCTGGTTTCAAGAGGAACCAACGGTGCTGGCAGTGAAAAGGACGCTACAGAAATGTTATTTCTCCTACGGGAATGCATAACTGCTTTGGAAATGCAATAAAAGCTTTCTATGATTACGACCAAGTGTCTGCTGCCAGATCAAGTGGAAACTCCTCTTGCTACCCCAGCCAAGGCTGAGTTGGGAGTCAACGACCATCGACCCTCAACGGCTTTCCGAGAGCATCAAGGTTGGGTCCTATCAGATGACCAGCATTGTGGATGGAGTCATGGTCCTCCAACGAGGTCTTCTGCTGAAGTCGGGACACTTTGTCTCCGTTTTACAGGGGAGAAGGGGTTTAATTGTGCCCTGAAGACACTAAGAAGAGATATCGAAAAGCAACGATGCATCCTCCTCTAATGATGGGAGGCACCTCCAAAATACAGACCCAACACTGGAGGCCATGAGCAACGCTGCTGGGACTTGGGCAGCCTTGGATGCCTGGATCCCCGAGGGCTGAGCCGCGCTACCTGACGACCTCCTGGCTCACGTATAAAGTAACAGGAGAAGCGATAAATCACTTTGGCACCTTCCCTGGGCATGGCAGCCCTCGATAAAAGACCAAAATTCAAGGGAGGCAGCCTGACACCACACTATTCCCAGCGCACCCTGTTACGCAGATTAATCCTTCTTGATGGAGAATTACAATTAGGGCTCCGTCTTAAGGAGATATCAGCAATCAGATATCTTATCAAATGCCACCTCAATTATTCAAATAATCCCTGGCTCTTAGATTTGGGTGCTGTTTAGGGAAAGCGGTCCGATTAATGTGCTGACACTTCCCCATCACGTCCGACATCCTCAACTTCATGTCTGATTACGGAATTTGCATTCAATTTAATTTTTTCCATCTGGAGTAAATGAATAATCCGAGTACCTACCCCAGCCTTAATTACATTTGTTAAATTAAAAACCCGGGATGTGAGAAATTTAAATGCATGTAGCTCCGCGGCCAGACAAACCTGCACGTTCAACCTGCCGCAGCCCTGCCATCTCCTGCTCCAATTTCTCTTCCTTCCCCACAGCCAGGCATCAAAGAAATTACAACTAGAAAACAAAAATTCTTTCTCAACGATGAAACAATAGATGATCTTTTGACATTTCCAGCGCTGTTTGCAGGAGAACGAGATAAAATGTAATAAATTCATATACTTCTGTGTGTTTCTTGGCTCCAGCAGCTAAAATTTCCATCTCTTTATGCAGGAGTCCTGGGGAGCAGAAATCCTTGATAATGCCAAACAATTCGACACTTTATTTTCTCTTTACTCTGCACCACGCAAAACACAGGTTTCAAGCTGCCAGCTGCTGGGAGTGAAACCAGATGCCACATCCCTTTTCCATATGGAAACAGAAATCGCCCCGTCTGGGGGCGCGCGCGTGCTCCCCTCGGTCGCAGTCCTCCGTCGCCCCGGGGTTGCTACCGGCACGCGGCAAAGCCTCTCCCCAACAGCAAAAAAAAATCATTGCAATGGTGCAACTGTAATTTTTTACACTCGACCTGGTTCAGGCCAGATCCTGGTACCATCAGCCCTGGAGAACGGCAGGGAAAATTTGCCCCGAGGCACCGAATTTCCTAATTTTAAAATAAAAAGGTAAACAGGGGAGTGGAAATAAAACCACTGAACTCGACAGTTTTTTTAAATAGCTTTGCAGAAGCTTGCTAAATTCCCCTTCTTTTGGAGAAGGTGAAACTTAAAAGGCTGGAATTAATAGGTGGACTCAAGGTGGTGGCGAGAAAAGTGTCCGAATAATTAAAGAATAATTAAACATCAATGGAAGATAAAGCATTTCCAGCTCTGGCCACTTTAGGAGCAATACTCCATTTGTCGGACTATCACATATCACGTGATGGGAAATGTCAAATAAATATATTTGGGTGTTGATCTAGATGTCGGCGACAACGAAAACGTTGAGGAAAGTCTGTTCTTAGCGCTCCCAAAGACTGAATTAAATAACTTACGTGTGAGTTAGTGCAATGGTAATAATCCCCTCAGTTTGAGGCTTGCAAGAGCGGTAATAAAACACGGCTAAACATATTCAGGAAAGCCACGCTCGGGTAAAGTGAGACAGGTGAGAGCAGAGCCGAAAATAGCTTTTCCCTTTGCTCCCAGCGCGCTCGCAGCTCAGGCGACATTTCTGCACTCCGGGGAAGCTGGATTTGACTCCCCAGCCCTAAAAAAATCCCCTCGGAGGGGTGTAACAGAGCGTCACCCCCCCCTCCAGGCACAGCGGCAGGATTTGGCCATCAGAGAAATCCCCTCCAAGCAGGCAGCGTGGCTGCCGTCTGACGGACGTTGCGGTTCCTCAGCCTTTCTGGCTTTCTTCTGCTTTGTTTTGACTTAACGGTTATGGTGCCGGAGGAGAAAACATCATGTTTTAGCAATGAGGTCCCCAGTGAGGCTGTTTAAAAATTAATTAGTGCCATGCAACATATTAGCAATGAATAGTAATTGTAGCTTTTGCACCTACTTCATCGCCTTCTACACCGTCGTTATTCCAGTTTTTCTATGGTCCTCCCAGCCAAGCAGAACCTCATACGGAGCGTACCAAAGAAATTGTTGCCCGTGTCTCCTGGAAATACCCCGTTCAACAGCAAACACACACCCCGACGTGTTTTCTGTGGAGCTTTTAAATAAATTAAGGTCATGTTTGCTGAGCTGGCTGGAAGGTAGGAACCTGCTCTGCTCACGGAGCAGGTTCCCATCATCCCAAAACTGCAGTTGTCCAAGGGCATGAGCCTGGCTAGACACCCCCCCATGGCTCCTACGCAACTTGAGTGTTGTGGTATGGAGGAGGTTGTGGGTCCTGGCTTCATCCAGGATGGAGGACGGAGGTCCTTCCTCCATGGACGGAGATGATCCATGGGTGGAGATCCCCCAACCCTGAGGATGGAGAACCTTCAAGGATGGAGATCCCCCAGCCCTGAGGATGGAGAACCTTCAAGGATGGAGAGCCCACATCCCCAAGGATGAAGATTACCCCCCAAACTCAAGGAAGAAGATCCCCATAACCCAAAGACGGAGACCCCTCCCAACTCTGAAGGTGAAGATGCCCAAGCCTCAAGGATGGAGCTCCACAAAACACAAGGATGGAGCTCCACAAAACACAAGGATGGAGAATCTCCTAACCCCAAGGATGGAGATCCTCCTAAACCCAAGGATGGAGATCCTCCTAACTCCACAGACGGGAATCCCCCCAACCTCAAGGATGGGGATCCCCCAACCCCAAAGGTGGAGATCTCCAAAAACCGAAGATGGGGACCCCCCAAACCTCAAAGATGGAGATCCTCCTAACCCCAAGTACAGGGATCCCTCCAACCCTGAGGATGTGGATCCCCAAAACCCAAGGACCCTCACAACCCTGAGGATGTGGATGCCCAAAATCCATGGACCCTCACAGCCCTGAGGATGGAGATTCCCCAAACTCCAAGGATAGAGATCCCCCAACCTAAGAATGGAGACCTTTCTCAAGGAGAGACATCGCCTCCAGCCACGAGGATGAAGATCCCCCCAAAACCCAAGGATGGAGACACCCCCGCTTCCCCAATCCCAAGGAGGGCGATCACCCCCTGGGACCTCACTGGCTCGATTCCTCATGCCACACGGCACTGGGCAGGACCTGGGGGCATCACCTTGGTCCGGTGAGGGCCACCCCCAAAAATTGCAAACCCAAATGAGCCACCATCCCACTCCTTCGGGCAGCGAGTGAGGCGGCGGGGACCGAGGAGCCTCGCCGCATCGGCCGCCTTCAGGTGGATGGCGAAGCTGAGGGGAATTCGCAGGGACATCTGGAATATATTCATTTTACGGCATGTTTCATATCACAGACAGGTACTTTGAAGCAGTTAAGTAGTAGCAGGGCAGCACGTCCCCATGGGTGGGCTGCGGTTTGCGCTTTCAGCCCGAGCTGCCCTGGCATGACAAAGGGGCTGGGGAGACGGAGCTGACGTTTTCCAAACACAGCTTTGTGCCTCTGGGGGCAAATCCAGAGAGAAATTAAAACCCAAAAGGCCAAAAAAAAAAAAAAGAAAAAAAAAAGAAAGAAACCAACCCCCATGTCTAAGTGATGTTGATCCCCACATCAGGCTATTAACAGTCCCATCACAAATTGTAAATGACTCAGATAAATTAAATAACTTAGCAGCTGTGAGGAAAGGCCCTTCTGAAGATTCATTTGTTTCGCGGAAAAGAAATTAGTCGGGAATTTAAAATCTTTTCCAGCAGCTTGACGCAGACGCCCCGCCAAAGCCCACATGTTGCCGCTCGCGCAGCAACCCGGGATGCAGAAAGGAAAAATCCTCCGCGAGCATCCGAAAGCCGGGGGATGCAGGCGTGCTCCCATTAGCGCGCTGCTAACGAGGCTGCGCCTCCTCCCAGCAAACCTATTAAAAGCCTGAAGCGATGAAGAGGTCTGAAAACAGGAAGATTTGACCCAAAACACCCCCACGGTGAGGGAAAGCCGGCGACCGAGCTGCAATAAAAAAACCAAAGCGGGACGGTAATGCGGGGACGGCTCGGAGCAGGGCAAGAAGTCGGGGTTGCACCCCTGGGTGGCAGTGAGGTGCGGTGATGCACCCCCAAATACAGTGAGCTGCAGTGATTCACCCCAGCTGCAGGGAACTGCAGTGATTTACCCCCAGAAGGAGCGAGCCGCAGTGATTTACCCCAAAAAGCAGTGACCTGCAGTGATTTAACCTGAGGTGCGGTCAGCTGCAATGATCTACCCCCAAAAGCAGTGAGACGCAGTGATTTACCCCCAAAAGCACTGAGACGCAGTGATCTACCCCCAGGTGCAGTGAGACGCAGTGATTTACCCCCAGGTGCAGTGGGAAGCAACGATTTACCCCCAAAAGCAGTGAATTGCAGTGATTTAACCCCAGGTGCCGTGAAATGCAGTGATTGACCCCCAAAAGCAGTGAGCCGCCGTGATTTACGCCCAGAAGCAGTGAGATGCAATGATTTACACCCCCCCCCCAGGATGCAGTGAGCCGCAGTGATTTACCCTGGGGTGCAACACACGGCCGTGATTTACCTGATGGCTCCCCACAACGGATTGCAAACCCCAAAACTCCCCGCTTTCCTAACGGTTCCAGGCAGGGAAACACCGGGGCCAAGCTGCGCTCACCACAGACGCCCTTTCTCCGACGTTAACACGTGAAATTCATGTGTTAAACCTCCTCGCGTTCGGAGGCTTCCCTGGCAAAGACCTGCTCCCCATCCACGTCCCTTTTAGCTCACGCTCCTCAGCTCGAAGGGTTTTTTCACCTTCAGACGCTATTTTGCAGGCAGCAACATCTCAAAACCCCTTTTAGTGGAAGTTCAGAGGTATAAAAGATGCAAAACGCCCCTAAATTATTCACACGGCGTTTCAGTCGAAGCCCCGCTATGGGATAAAGGGAAGGATGTGGTGACAGAGCCATGACCCTGGGATGTCTCTGTCTGGATGGAAAAACCCTTCTTGCATTTACTGGGGAGAAGGGAATGGGGGAGAGGATAAAATAAAAGGGTTTCCTCCATCCAGAAAAGGGCTGGAGAGCGAGGAAACGCAAGGAGCACCCGTTTTTCAGGTGCTCCCAACCAGAGCAACCCAGTTGCATTTGCCCTTTGGCAACACTGAAGCTTTTCAAAACTTTTACAGGGCCGGAGGAGCAAAATTAAAGCGGGGCACGGGAAGAGAAATCGCAAACCAAGAAACCCCACCCTGGCAAGAAGGGACAGAGGCAACCAAAAAAAAAAAAAGGTGAAAAATGAATAAGAAACTCAGAAGTGATTTTGCATTTCAAATACAGGAGGTTTTCAAAAAGGACAAACCCTGGACGGTCTTTTTTCTTCCAGTTTTTCCTCTCTGTTTCCCTTCTTTCTGTTTCATTGAGCATCCAGGTGCTCCTGAGCTTGGATTTCCATTTCTCCAGCTCCTACTCGGGGCAAAACCCCAACAACCCAGTGCAAAAAAAAAAAAAAAAAACAAACCCACAACCCCGAAAGTAGGACACCGAGTCCTGCTCAATCCAAACTCAGCTTGATGCTCACTAATTACCCGGTAATAGTATTTATATGCTGCTGGCACACTCGGAAATGCAGCTCCTAATAACTGAGGTCCGCATCAATATTAATGTCCCGGCTTGACTCTCAATACCCGGGGACCGACGAGAGACAAAGAAACATCACAGCAAAGTGAAAAGAGGGGCAGAAAATGAATTTTAAAAGTATTTTTCTGTGTTTGGCAGGAAGGGAGATCAAATGACGGGATCCCCCCTTGGCGAGTATCAGCAATAAAAGCAAATATAAAGTGTAAGTTCCCGTCTCTGGGGCACAAAATCTTCCAGCAGCAGAAAATTTTTTCACCATCTGTAAGCCCTTCCCCAAACTTTGAGTTTCCCCATAGGTAGGAACAGGCTGGAAAAACACTTCTTTTCTTCTTATGGGAATAGATTCCTAAAATTCAGGGCTTTCCCCTTACCTGAGCTACTCCGAGATGATCAGCTTCAAATATTCATCCCTCCAAACTTCAGTCCACTTTTGGTTGCTCATGGAAAACCCCAGGCTTTGGGTTGGCTCAGCAAGAAATGCTGCTTGAAACGACCTCCTGAGCAGCATTTTTTTTTCCAGTGATGCTTCAGTCCTCATGGAAAGAGGGAGCACATCCCCCAAAATTCACCAGTATTACATTGCACGTGAATATGCACAGGAATATTTGCAGAAACGTGGCTACGCAGGGCACGGCGCAGGTTGTAAACGTGCCCCGGCGCCACTTTGTAATTCCATTAAAAACCTCTTTTCTTAATAATTTCTATGCAGAGACACTTGGCACACGGGGAGCTTTTAGGCAGAGTTTAAATGGAGTTAATAAACTATTAATAGCCTGCAGTAAGGCTGTGATAGATTTGAGCTGCATGTGCTCTGCGCACCTCGGTACAAGGTGTTATTACCGATGTCTGCGCTCGGCACGCATCAAAAAAAAAATCACGGAGGTCTTCCATGAAAAATGCAGTTCCAGGAAATCCGACGTTTCTCGTGGAAAGATGAATATTTGCAGGATTTCTTCCAGCAAAATGAAATCTGGCAATTTGAGCGTAAGCATGGATGTGGCGTTTACCCTGTGGAGTGTTGGGTGTGGTGTTAACCCACACTGTTGACCCGTTAATTCGTGTTGGATCAATATTCAAAGAAAATGAATGGAAGCCATAAAGTTCACGTCCAGAAACTCAACATTAGGATGTTCCCAGATCATCATCTTTCGGTACTTTCATTTCCATGGAAGTTGAGAATTTCCCTATTTTTAGTCAAATTCCAAGCAAGAAAAAGGCAAATTCTGGAAAGATCTTGAAAATAGATGTTCTGCTTCCCCAACGAATCATGGTTATGAAGCATTTACTGACATTGATTTATTTGAGCAGTTATTAAACAACGGCAATGAGTAACGCGTTGACCCTGCAGAGAAGAGCCAACCCTGTGTCGATGACTACAACGGCAACAAGTAACACGTTGACCCCGCAGAGAAGAGCCAACCCTGTGTCGATGACTACAACGGCAACAAGTAACACGTTGACCCTGCAGAGAAGAGCCAACCCTGTGTCGATGACTACAACAGCAAGGAGTAACATGTTGGCCCTCCAGAGAAAAGCCAACCTCGCGTTGATGACTACAATGGCAACGAGTAACGCGTTGACCCCGCAGAGAAGAGCCAACCCTGCGTTGATGACTACGCTACGTAGAAGCAGGACTCAAGCCAACTGCCCGAAGGCTGCCATAAAACTCAAATGCTGCTATAAAGTGACTTCAGATATTGCAAGAAATCCCCAGAAAGAGACTATTTATAACCTCGTTTGGTAATTTGGGCTGGAAAGAGCACTCTGTACTTGTAGCCTTGGCCATCAATTCTGGTCAAACTAGAGAAGATCCTTCTAAAGAGCCACTGAGTGACCCAGTGGAAATGGCAATTTTTCATATGGAAATTTTCCCAAAGCTTAAATCAGCTCTTTATTAAATATTTCTTAGTTCTAATTTGTGGAAAGAGGCCGCGAGGTCTATTCCAAGAGGAGCTGTCTATGAGAAGAAGTCAGAGGGTAGAAACGAGCCTTTCTCAGAGAAAAAAGTGAGGATTTCCACTCAAGAGATGCTGATTGGCACCACTGCAGGACCCAAAACCAAACCCTAAAAAAGGAGTTTTCTGTCTTTCTTTGTTGGGGTGATGGAAGAAGAACCATGAGAAGAAGCAAAATCTTCTTCCAACTTTTCCAGCTGCAGGCGCTCATCACCTTTGGGGCATTCAGAAACGCTGTTTCTCCAACCAAAACCACGTCAACCCACGAGAAGACCCTTCCCCACCGCTTCCAACCACGACAAGTGAAGAGGGAGTGCCTTGCCTCAACCCTTCCATCAGCACCAGAGAAAACATCCAAATCACCACGACTTGCAAATCCCTCCCTGCCTTTCCCCCTCCCGATGGCTGCTTTCCCCCAAGGAACCTCCAAGATGCCCAAAACCTGCCCAAAATCAAGACCTACCAAAAAAATCACCAAAATCAAATGAGAAAAGGAGCCAATTAATTAATCGGGAAACGATGCAAGTCAACACACCTCACGATCAACTTGCCATATGGCCGCCTGTGCTGGACATGGCTGGTTTATCGGCGCTCGGTGTTGGCTCCCATTTTATTTACCATGAAACGGGAGCTGCAAGGACTGGGATAAATAAGAGTAAAAGCAATTTTGAGGGTCGCTGTAGCTTTTCAGCTCTCTGTTGAGATATTATTGGCTGATCTCCTACACAGCTGCTCCCCGCTGAATAGACGCATCCCACCTCCAGCGCCATTGGCCATCAACCAACGTGGGAATAAATGCAAGTTTGGGTTTTTTTTTTTCAGTTGATGTGACTTATTTGGAGATTTTTATATTTTTGAGGGGGAGGAATACGCGGTGATTTATCCGATATTGCAATTAGACGGAAAAAAAAAAACCCTTCTTTGCCGTCTCATCCCCACTGAAGCGGGCAGCCAGAGAGGGTCCAGCGTGGTGACCACCGTCGCACGGTAAAGTGGGTCGGGACTATTTAATACCAAAACTAGGGGGAAATATTTGATTTCCTCAGCAATAAATGCTCCTTTTTGCAAAGCGCTAGTTCAGAACGGAGAAAAACATCAAGTTTTGAAATGCCTCAATGAAATTTAATTTTTGGTTTGAATCAACAGCTTCACTCAGTGCCATTTTAATGCTATTTTATGTTGAAATGTCAATTGGAAACTAACATTTTAAAATGTCAAAACATTTCACGTCTGCAGATGGAGCCAATAGTTTTTTGCTTCCATGTGTCCAAACAGAAAATGCTTTTGGAATTTTACCATGGGGAAAAAAAAAAAAAAATTAAATATATATATAAAAAAAAAAATTTTGACTTCTTGGAATGAAAACAAAGTTAAAATATAATATTTTCTCCAGGATGCAAACAATATTTTCTGACAAGCTGTAATCACCAAAAAGTAATCTGAACCAAATGTTTGCTACCATGGTCTGTTATAGCTACACAGGAAGAGAAAAGAAACAGGGGGTTTTGTTATTGTAGGCTCTCTGAACCCTTTTTTTGCCAGTTATTTCCATATTTCCACATCTTTTCGCTCTTATTATATCTCAACAGGATAAAAATCAGGGTGCAGGAAGCCCCTTCCACCATCCAGAACCATTTCCAACGCCCTGATTTTCCTTAAGAGTGGGGGAAAAGCCTGGAAAAAAGATGGTTTTTCTCCTCTAGAAGAGGCAACATTTGAGTTGGGGGGGGATTTTCACTGTATTTTGCATTAACGACATCTCCTCACCCCATCGGTTCGGGGGATTTGCAGGGGGGAAACGGCACTGGGAGTTTTTTCCCGCGTTCACGCCGGCTGTAGGAAGCACGTGCATGGGAGGGGTGGGGGGGTGTGTGGGTTTATCCAATATAAATGTAATTTTCCAGTGATCTCACCTTTTAAATTCCTGCCTTGGCCATGCGTTGCCAAAAAAAAAAAAAAAAATTTAAAAAAAAAATGGAAAAAAAAGAGAAGAGAAAAGAGAAGAGAAGAGAAGAGAAGAGAAGAGAAGAGAAGAGAAGAGAAGAGAAGAGAGAAAAGAAAAGAAAAGAAAAGAAAAGAAAAGAAAAGAAAAGAAAAGAAAAGAAAAGAAAAGAAAAGAAAAGAAAAAAGAAAAGAAAAGAAAAGAGAGAAAAGAAAAAAGAAAAAGAAAAGAAAAGAAAAGAAAAGAAAAGAAAAGAAAAGAAAAGAAAAGAAAAGAAAAGAAAAGAAAAGACAAGAAAAGACAAGAAAAGAAAGAAAAGAAAAAAGAAAAGAAAAGAAAAGAAAAGAAAAGAAAAGAAGAAAAGAAAAGAAAAGAGAAGAGAAGAAAAGAGAAGAGAAGAGAAAAGAAAAGAAAAAGAAAAGAAAAGAAAAGAAAAGAAAAGAAAAGAAAAGACAAGAAAAGAAAAGAAAAGACAAGAAAAGAAAAGAAAAGAAAAGAAAAGAAAAGAAAAGAAAAGAAAAGAAAAGAAAAAAAAAAGAAAAAAAGAAAAAAGAAGAGAAAAGAGAAGAAAGAAGAGAAAAGAAAGAGAAAAGAAAAGAAAAGAAAAGAAAGAAAAGAAAAGAAAAGAAAAGAAAAGAAAAAAAAGAAAAGAAAAGAGAAAAGAAAAGAGGAAAGAGAAGAAAGAAGAGAAAAGAAGAGAAAAGAAAAGCAAAGCAATCCAGGCTGGTTGCAGTAAAAAAAAAGAAATATAAAAGCGTTTTACTGATTTTTCTGGTTCCAGGAGCAGGGTGTAAAAATGCAGCGTTGCAAAACGGGATGAAAACCAGCGGTTTTGGAGCTATCGCTGGGCTGTACAGCAAGTTTTTCATCCCAAAGCTCACACCTCCACCGTCCTCGACGGAGCGGCTCGGGCTGCCCTCCACCGCCTTCACATCTCCCCCAAATTTCTCATTTTTTCTCTTTTTTTTGGTTTGTTTGTTTTTTTTTTTCCCTGAGCCCAGGCTACAGCCCTGCGCGGGGAATAAGCGCAATTATCTCGTCTCGCCACATTTTTCCAGCCCTGCCTGAGGTTTAATTAAAGCCAAGCAAAAAACACAGAGGAGAAGCGCTCAGTTCCGATATCGCCCCGCTGCATGCAGCGGGGAGGGAGGGGGGAAAAAATAGGGGGGGAATAAAAAAAGGGGGAAAAAAAAGAAAACCTTTATCGTAGACTTTTTAATTTAGCAAACCTTCCTGGATATTGCTCCTCTATCATATTTCCTTTAAAAATATATATATAAATATATATACGTGGGTATGCATGCGCACATGAGTATATATGCATACGTACGTACACTAGGATACACACGCGCCCTCTCTATATAAAAAATATATATATAAGTGTACCCTAATCCCCTGTAATCTCCTTGAATTACACCTAAACCACCCTCCTTGCAGGTGACCTTTCCACAAAAGGCTGTTTCTATGCCAACAGCATTGTTTGAGTCAGGCGAGAGAAAAAAATACGGCACAATAATCTTTAATTTTTGCTTAATTTGGTGTTTTCACCAAGGGCCAGGAGTCAGTTGATGCTAGAAACTCCCCCGTCACGGGGAAAAAATTAATATTAAAGTTTAATTAATATATAAAGGGTTTGAATAGCAGGGGGAGAACGCGGTAACCCTGACCCAATTTAGATTTTGCTTAAATTCTCAGCATTGTTTTTGGGGTGAAATTCTCCTCGTTTGGGGGTTTAAGAGCAAAATCTTATCGTTTTAAGGTCCTTTTCACCTTAAAAATCTGCATTTCTTCCTCCTACCCCATCTCATCCTGCAAACGCGATCCGCGGGCATTGGTTCCTACTGAAAAGTCCCAATATGTCAAATTCTGAAAAGCCCCAATTTTTTCCATTTTCACTGATTTTTAGGGAATTCCAAGCAAGGAGCTTGTCTCCAATGGAAAAAAAATAAAATTACAATAAATAGCAGACCTGAACTCTGAAAAATTCGGAGAAATTGTTAAAAAAAAAATATGCATCACGCCAGCGAGTAACCCCGGGTCATAAGGTGGTGATGAGATTTGGCGGAGTAAAAGCAGCTCAATATTTTCCACGGATAAAGGCTGGTTTGGGTCTGGATAATATTATTCCATTGAAAATTTGGGATAATTTTCCTCACTTTCTTGAGTTCCTTGAGTTCCAACTCAGCCCATAAAGCCAAACTGGAGACTTGAAAAATGATACACAGAAGGAAAAATGAGATTTTTCCAGCACAAATTATCTGGTTTCATTTGTTTCTGGGGTTTTTTGGTGTGTTTTAGAGAGCGGCACAAGGACCCGGCAGCCCGTTGGGTTGCAGCATCCCCAAAATTGCCTTTTTTTTGCTCATTGTGAGAGGGACATCATCCAAATTCCTGCTTTTATTTCTTTTTTGTAATTGGCGGGCGGGGATGTATTTTTATTTTCCTTCTGACCCGACCCCAACACCTTCACGGGTCTCGGGAGAGAAGATATTTCCCGACGGCTCCATCTCGCAAGGCGCCGAACCAAGAGGATAAAAATACTGGTTGCCATGGGAACGTAAACTCCGGAGTTTGAAAATACCAGAATTAAACCTTGCACTAATTTCGATCCTTAAACCCCCGTTTTTGCATCCGCGTTTCGGTGGGTTTGAGGGTTTTGGAGCAAAAATCTGAATTTCAAGCAACCCCACCGGGTTTAACATCCTTACAGATGTTTTCCCGCAGCTGGATGCATCTCAAAACCAGGAATAAATTTACAAAGAGTTTTTTAAAATTAAAAATAAGGATTGATCCCGAATTGTGGCATCGCTTCTCGCCATCCGGCCTCGGAGCCATCGCTTTGCATTGGCCCCACGGATGCATCCTGGTGCCGGGACAAGGAGCTGAGCATCCAGGGCTAATAGATATAATATGAATTTTTGCATATCACCCGGGAAAACCGCTCGCGAGGCTTAATTTTATTTGCTGAAAATACACCGCAATCACTTAATAAATATTAAATTATAGTAATAAGGCCCCAGCGCTAACGATGCTCGGCCAGAGCGTCCCCTTTTCCGGCGGCATCGATAGCTTTGAACAGGCTTAAAGCAAGTTTTGGAGTTGGTGTCTGCAAAACCGCTCAGCCCGAGCAAGGAAAAACCACGCTTAAAGGAAAATAAACCATTTTTTACTTCATAATAAGCAACAAATTTGGGATCGCAAGCAAGGGGATAGGCAGCGGGTCACATAAGAAAAGCTAAACGGTAATAAAAGGATGATGAATTAAAAGGGGGCACGGGTAATCCTCTGTGCAAAGAAAGATTCCCATCATTAAACCTGAGTTTCCAAAGGCAAAACAGAAGAGGGAATTCATTCCTCGCGTCAGAAGAACACCGAGTTACTGGAACTAATTTGTTGGCAACGGCGATAAATCGACTCTGCGCTGGCACCTGAGGAACTTCGCAGGTCTGAAGGTTTTGCGATGCAATGCAAAGCGTTTGCAGGCTTTGCAGTGCCTTTGTTTCAAGTTTTTGCAACGCGATGCAACGCAACGTGTTTGTAGGTGTTGCAATGCAGTGCGCTTGCAGTTTTTGCAAGGCAATGCGTTGCAACGCGTCTGTAGGCTCTGCAGCGCAATGCATTTGCAGGTTTTGCGATTCCAAGGGTTTGCAGGTTTTGCAATGCAACCTGTTTGCAGGTTTTGTGATGCTATGCAATGCAACGGGTTCGCAGTTTTTCCAATGCAATGCACTTGCAGGTTTTGCAGCGCACCGTGCTTGCAGGTTTGGGCAACGCTGGCAAATGTCCAGTGCGACGTGTATTTGCATTTTTTTGCAACTTCGCAGTGCAATGCCCGTTTGCTTCTTTTTTTTTCCGACTTTGCAATGCAATGCCTGTTTGCCTTTTTTTTTTTTTTTTTTTTTTTGCAACTTTGCCTGGACCTTCGCAACTTCGCGTCGCTCCAGACACTTGTGCTGGAAGTGCTGAATCGGCTCAGCTATCTCCGTAACACGGGTTAAGCTTCCTGCAAAATTCAGGCCGATGCTTTTGAAACCACCCCCAATCCCGGCTGCAAAACTCCAGGTGACAGAGACAACGTGGCACCCTGTTGTTGCCACAAATTCCTATTTCCACTCTCTTTTTGCCCAAAATAGGGGGGTTCTGTGTAATTTAATTTCTCTAGAGCAACCGGGCCACGATCCTGCCGCATTTTGAGGGGAAAAAAGCTCTGGTTTGGGGCATTTGTGGAGGTTAGTGGGACACTCCGCCAGGCGCAGAAGCAACCGCAGGAATTTACTTACCCAGGCGATGCTTTCCTTTTGCAGCAGTACCCCCCCCAAAAAAAACCACGATTTGGGGGAGAAACGAGCCTCCGTGCCCCAAAAAGGGTGTTTTTCACCCCAAATTCCTAGCTGGGAGAGGAGGCCTGGCCGCTTGCATGCCTCTGCAAAACGAAAAAGCAAGGAAAAGCAAAAGAAAAGCAAGCAAAAAAAGGGAAGGAAAAGCAAAAAAAGGGAAAGAAAAGGAAAAAAAAAGGCAAGGAAAAACAGGCAAGGAAAAGCAAAAAAAGCAAGGAAAAGCAAAAAAAGCAAGGAAAAGCAAAAAAAAGCAAGCAAAAGCTAAAAAAGCAAGGAAAAGCAAAAAAAAGCAAGGAAAAGCAAAAAAAAAAGCAAGGAAAAGCAAAAAAAGCAGGCAGAAGCAAAAAAAAAAAAAAAGCAAGCAAAAAGCAAGCTTGTCAGAGCAGTTTGGGGAAAAAAAGGTTGAACTCCGCTTCGCCGAGCCGCTTTCCCGTCGCCCCATAATCCCTCGCTGTCCCCCAGTGGGCTTGTGCAAACAGCATCCGAACGGCGAGCGGCCGGGCTCCGGCCACGCTCCTCCGAGCTGGGGGGTTTTTAAAGAAATACGTTAAATCTGCTGCGGGCGAGGGGCAGGGAGAGAGGTTGCACCCCAGGTCCCCGTACCGGCAGGGAATCTGCATTTTGGGGATGGGCAGAGGCGGATTTGGGGGGATCTGTTGCTCCCCCGCCTCCGAAAATATGATTTTCCGGGTAGCCCGGGAAGAGGAAACTCTGTTTTCGAAGCCAAAGCGAGCGTTGCGAATGGATTGTATACGGTATATGGTATATTCAGAATTAATTTGCCTCCTTTTTAGTAATGCGGGCAGAAAATTCAAGGTCTGGGGCCGGCAGGGAGAGAGGGGAGAGGGCACAAGGTCACCTCATTCCCATATATATTATATATTATAATATATGGGAATAATATATTATGTAGTATGTATTATTCCGATAATATATTTTGTATTATTCTCATATATGATATGATATGATATGATATGATATGATATGATACGATATGATACCATACAATACGATACAATACGATACGATACGATATGATACGATACGATATGATATGATATGATATGATATGATATGATATATATGGGAACAATAAATAATTTATTATCTATTATTCCCATATATGGATAGACATGATACAATGGGAATAATATATTCTATATTATGTATTATTCCAATACATATTATCTATTATTCCCATATATTATATTATAAGATATATATGGTATGGTATGGTATGGTATGGTATGGTATGGTATGGTATGGTATGGTATGGCAGGATATGATAAGGGAGCAATAAATAATATATTTTATATATAATATATTTTAGCAATAAATATGGTAAGGAGCAATAAATAATATATATTATTCCCATATATATAATATAATGGGAATAATACAGAATATAATATATATATTATATATATTAATATATATTTATCTATATCATATATATGTAGTTATCTGTATGTGAGCGTCTTTATTTTTCTTGGATATTTGGGGGGGGGAAAGGTCTTTCCCCAGCGGAACCTGACAGGAGACGGCGGCAGCACGCCGGGACCGTGAGCTTCCCGCGGGATGGGGGCACAGAGCTGCAGAAAGCAGATTTGGGGGGCGTGGGGGGGAGCACGGCCCTTGCACGACAGGCGAAGGCCGACGCCGACGGCGGTTTGCAACCCCTGGCACCAAACCCACCTCTTTTTTCCCCCCAAAAAAATCCCACTGAATCATTCCAGGGGTGCTTTCGGCGCTCCGAAATAACTCAGATGCTCCCGATGGCAAAAAAAAAAAAAAAGGAGATTTCCCTTCTTGCCCGCCATCCTCGCGAAAAGGAGCCAAAATTCGGTGCCTTTGCCCACCCTGAGTTTTCACCTGGACCTGTTTTTCAGCCCTTCCCTACTAAAAAACAAGCCAATAAAGTGAAGATGAAAATATATTCATTAGAATTTATAACGCTCATTAAAACTGGCTGTGTAGGAAAGCATGACTCCGCTTCGGAGAAGTAAGGGGGGAAAATGCAAATCCTGCTGCATGAAAAGAGGAGATTTCCCTAATCGCCCCAATCAAACGCCGGCACAATTATCTGCGGCCAACCCAACGGGTTAAAATTATCCTCTTCATCTCCGGACACAGTAAGGAGCCGAAAAATGTTTCATTTTAATAAAAATGAAATCTGGACCCTGCAGAAACCAGCTTCACTAATGACGTGTTTACACAGAAAAAGACAATTTCTATTTAATGGTGATTACTAGCGAGAAGAAATTAAACTTCCTGGAGTATATGGGTTAGAGATAATGGGAAGAAAAGAAAGTTATTGACGGTGTGTAAATCAGGAGAGCTGCGTATGGGGGGGCTGTATCCGCACGTGCTGCTCGCTAGGAGCACACATCCCTGCCTCACCGGGCTCGTGTTTGGGTCTTAGCATGCAAAAAATGTATATATTTTGCTACGAGGACTTTTGTGCCTCTGTATGCATTTGCATACATGCAAATACGTATGTGTATGCACATGCAAATGCACACACAAACTTGCAAACGTACGTGCATGCGCAAACGCGCGCACGCAAATGCAAACGCACGTGCAAACATGCAAATGCACGTGCAAATGCACATGGAAACATGCAGATGCATGTGCAAACATGCACGTGCACACATGCACATATCCAAATGCACATGCAAACGTGCAACTGCACATGCAAACCTGAACCTGCACATGCAATCATGCACATGCAATCATGCACATGCAATTATGCACATGCAATCATGCACATGCACAGGCAAACGTGCACATGCATGCATACCCACAGGAGTCCTCATAGCAAAATATATACGGGTTTTGCATGCTAAACTCGCCAGGTCCCGCAAGTGATGCTCCCAGACGTCTGGGGTGATTTTTTTGCTCCCGCGTCAGGAGAAAAAAAGTGCAAAATAGGGTTTGATCGCGGAGCGGCGCCGAAATTCAGGTTTTTGGCTCGCCGGGTTACCGGTGCTGATCCTTCCTATTCATTTTTTCTTTTTAATTATTTTTTTTTTCTGGGGCGAAAATGATTTTTTATTTTTTTTCTCCCCCCCCCCAAAAAAAGCCAAGCCGAGACGAGGTCTTTTCGCAACTGGCTCCTGCACGGGATGAAATAAAGTTTCGGGGTTCCTCTTTGTGCCAAGGCCATTCCCATCCCGCGCCGACCTGTGCGAACCCATCCCGGGGCAAAATCGTTTCGACGTCGGGCTTTAATGTCTGCTCCTTTTATAAAGCGGAGCAAACATCTGCAGAACAAGCCCAGATGTGAGTCGTTCCCCCTCCCCCAATTCAGGAATTTCAGCTCCGAGGCACATAATAAGGCAGCGTCTGGGATGGTTTAATAATAGTAAAATTAAAATTGTTACCGAAGGATAATGAAGACTGCGCTTGCAAGGAGGTTTTGCAAAAAAAAAACCAAAAAACAAAAAACAAAACAAAACAACCAACCCTGAGCTGAAGTCTCCGGGGAACTGTCGGTTCAGAGGAACGGTAAACAACGCGCAGAAATGCAACTTAATTATCTTTACAACCGGAGCACACAACCGGCTGCTGCAGCTTTCGAGGGATGCGGGAGCGGAGAGGTGCGTGCATCCCCGCACTGAAGCTTTGAGCATCCCCCCCCTCCCCCCGAAACAGCGAGAAAGAGACTTTTTTTTGGCAGAGTTTTGCCGGAATTTTAAGTTCGGGGCTGAAGCGTGGCAGCTCTGTCGTGGCGTCGGGGATGCTCATCCTGATTTCTTGCTCACCTGGGCAAAAACGCAGCTCGGCGGTAATTTTTTGCTCGGTTTTTTTTCTCTCTTTAGGGCGAGAAAAACAAATGCTTGGCTTGAACTTGGGCAGGTCTCACCGCACAGGCGACCGCCGTCCCCCCCCTGCATTAACACCAGCCGGGGATTTGCCACCCATCACTCGCCGGGATGATCTACCGTGAAAAATTGCTGGAAAAAATGGGAACGGGCAATAAAAATGCCTAAATTCAGCTCTTCACCCAACGCTCTACAAACTCCAGAGACGGACTGAGTTTCTTATGAAGCACAGGCCCCTTCGCTTCATTTTTGCATCAGCTGAAGCTAAAATATCCAGCCAAAACTAGATAAAAAGCAGGGAGAGGCCACGCCGCGGCGGATTTGGGAAGGAGCGCTTGGTTTTTGCAAGGGCCTGGTTTTTGCAAGTGCTTGGTTTTTGCAAGCGCTTGGTTTTTGCTAGGGCTTGGTTTTTGCTAGGGCTTGGTTTTTGCAAGCGCTTGGTTTTTGCTAGGGCTTGGTTTTTGCAAGGGCTTGGTTCGTGCAAGTGCTGCTCAGAGGATGCTGGACGCAACGGGCTGCACCGGCCCCGTCGCAGCCGTCGGAAACATATTTATATATTTACATATATAAGCTGGAAATTGCGTTAATTTAAACCAAGGATGCTGGCGGGGATGCCGGCTAGGAGCAAAGCAAGGTTTAAAATCAAAGCATGGCGAGGATTAAACCAAGGGTGGCAGCTAAAATCAAACCAGGGATGCTGGAGAGGACCAATCCAAGGATGCTGCTGCCTAGGATCAAGCCAGGGATGCTGCCGAGGATCAAACCAAGGATGCTGCTGCCCAGGATCAAGCCAGGGATGCTGGTTAGGATCAAACCAAGGACGGTAGATAAACTCAAACCGAAGATGCCGGTTAGGGCCGAAGAAAAGACGCTCTGTAGAACCAAACCAAGGACGTCGGCTAAAATCAAGCCAGGGATGCTGGCTAGGACCGAAGCAAGGGTGCCGGGTAGGATTCACTCAAGGACGCTAGAATCAAGCCATGGGTGCTGGCTCTTAGACCAAGGCTGCTAGCTAAATACAAACCGAGGATGCTCGTGAGGGTCAACGCGAGGATGCTGGCTAAGATCGCACCGAGGATGCTGGCTAAGATCGCACCGAGGATGCTACCTAGGAGCAAGCTGAAAATGATGGCGAGGACTGATGTAAGCTAAGAGTCAAACCAACGATGCTGGCTAGGATTCAACGAAGGATGCTAGTGAAAATCAAACTGAGGATGCTGTCTAAAATCACACCCAGGATGCCAGTGAAAATCAAACCAAGGATGCTGGTTAAAATCAAATCAAAGGTGCTGGCTGGGAGCGAACCAAGGACCCTAGCTAAAATCAAACCGAAGATGCTGGCTAGGACCGAACCACGGATGCTAGCTGAAATCAAACCAGGGATGCTGACCAGGCTCGAATCAAGGCCACCAGCTAAAAGCAAACCCGAAGATGTTGGCTAGGACCAAAGCAAAGACACTGGCTAAAAGCAAAGCTCAGCGACTCTCCATTTTGAGCCAGCTTTTCAAAAATACGCTGATTTTTACATCTCCCCAGGCTGCCAGCAGCCCGGCGAGGCTCAGCGCCGCTCCGCAGCCCCTCCGGCGAGGCGGCGATGGTTTTTTTTTTTTATTAACCCAACTGAGCTAGCTGAGAAAAACAGAGACGCTTTCTGGCACGGTTGGGATCCCAAAAGATCCATCCCGCTCCTGGCTCCGGAGCTAAGGGCAGCCTCGGGCTGTCTGCATCCCGCTGCCTGTATGGTACAGGCATGCCTGTAAGTCGGTTCAACTCCCCCAAACCCCACGGGCTATTCCTTACCGTGGCGTGTTTTTCTCTGCCAAAAAAATCATTTGCTGCCGCCCTTTAACTCATCGCGCAGCCCCGGCGCACAAATCCGGCGATATTTCAGTCAAAAGGTGCTTTTTATCCCAAACTTCTTGCAAAACGCGCTGCTAATAATTTCTGCGCCGAGCGCAGGGCTTGGCTGTTAAAACGGCGATGCTCCTTTTCGAGGGATATTCAGCTTTTATCAAAAGCTTCCAGCAACCCCAGATCAACCAAATCCCCCCCCAAAAAATCTGTATTTCGTTCCCGAGCTCATAAGAAAACCTCAAGATTTGGGTTTTTTGGGGGTTTGGGGAGTTTTTGACACCTGTTTGCATTGGTAAATCAGCTGTCCCAAGCGCAGAGTAATTCAGTCCAGCCATGGCCTTTACCCATCCCCCCCCAAAAATTAATCCTTATGCTTTGGAATTCAATTAACTGCTTTTTTTCTTCTCTATTTTTTTAAAAAAGGTGATTTTTCCCAGACGCATCTGATTTCTCATCGCTCCCTCGGCACCCCTGAGCTAGATTTAACCACCAGAAGTAACTCCAGGACACAGCAAGCTGCAAAAACCTGATTTTTCCCTGCAAATTTCGTAGTCGTGCAACAGCTGGAGGAAAAAAATGCTCCCCAACCACACACCCAAATTACACCCAGTTTCCAAACAGGACAGAAAATAATCCCTCTGCTGAGTTTTGAAGCCAATGAAGCTGCTTTACAACATTTTTCTGCCCCGGGATGAAGATAAATTAAGCCCCGGGTGTCGCTAAAGCCCCATTCAACCCTGCATCCTAAAAAAAATATTAATTGCAAAACGGTTTTATAATTATTTTAATAAGGATGCGACGCCGGTACGATGAGATGTGATGCTCTGTGACCACGCTGGGCTTTTTTTTTTTTTTTTTTTTTCCATGCATTTGAGTGCTGTAACGTCGTGATCCGGAGCCGGGGAGGTTTGGACGCGCGGTTATATGAGCTCTGTGCTTAATGATGGGTGCCTAATTAAGGTCGGAGAGCGCTGGCTTCGTCAGGAGACCCTGCATCAAGTCTGCCCTGGGTTTTTTTTTTTTTGGAGGCGAGCATCCCTGGCCGTCTGGTCGCTCAGCCCAGCAAGGTCACGTCGGCAATAATTAAGTATTTCGGCTCATCGGGTTGCACCATCCTTGCACCATCAGGGCTGCTTTTTGCTCTGCACCCAAATAATCCCAAATAATATCCCGAATTCTTCTGCCAATCGAGCTGGTGTTCGTGTTCCCAGGGAAGGAAAAGCATGCGGAAAACCACGGATGCTCTTAAATTCCTTGGAAATAAGGAGGGCTGAAAGCTTGGAGGGATGCAGCCCCCAAGGCGGGATGCTAAATAAGATGACGATGAGGATGCTTGCAAATTAAGGACGAAGGCAACGGCATGCAGCCACCCCGGATGGTTGCCGGATGGCGAGGAGCCCCGAAAGGACAGGGCGAAAATTAGCAAGAGCCATCAGCTTAACGAAATGGAGGTCTGGTGGTGTCCCAGCGCTGGGTTAATGGAGCTCTGCAGCAGCAGCTGGCAGCCCCCTTCGCGAAAAATGCAGGATTTTGCCCCAAATCAGCCGCTAAAACACACTTTCGGCGGGAGGCGAGCACGCAAACGGTCGCGCATCGTCGCAGCCGGTTGCCGGGCGTTGCTTTTCCCCCCTCCCCGGTGCACAAACTCCCGCAAAATCTATTTAAGGGGTGACTTTTTGCAGGGCGGGGGGGGCTGAATTTGCACCACGCCTCGGATGCTTCAGCATCGTCCGGCGCAAACTGCCACCGCTGCCGCTGCCCAAAATTTTGCCGTCCCAATTTTAGAGGTTTTTCTGCTTTCTAAACCTAAAATTGCAGCTCCGGCTGGTTAAAGCAAATCTAAGGTGCCCCCCCTAGTCATGAGTCACCCCAATTTTGCAAAGCTGTTCAGTACCTGTATGCATTTTCAAAAGGTTGCGCGCCTAAAAAATGCTGTTTTTCTAGGAAAAAAATCCCACTGCGCACACCTTGCTGGAAGGTAAGGCTTGAAGGTCAGTTAGTTTCTTAAAAAGATAAATTTTGCAGGGTTTTTTTTAATGCCTTTTATCTCCTTTTATCTCTTAGAGGGAATAAGGGTGAGCAGCCCCGGGCTGGGGATAGCACGTGGGAATTTCTCACGGCTCCCTGAAGGATGCGTGGTTCAATATTTCCATTATTATGCGGAAAGATAAAGGTATTTACGACGAGAAACCCTTGTTCTTATGGCAAAAACTATTATCTTAATTTTTTTTTTAGTGGGGCACAGGCGCTTTTGGGGGGAGACACTTGATGTGTGCAAGACGGAGCTAAAGGAAACCACGGGATGCGGGACGCGGTGATCGGCGAAGGATGCGGTGGGGGCCAAGCCGTGTTCAGAGGCATTTTAAGGAGAAAAAGGGATTTTCCTGAGATATTGCAAGATATCCCCCCGCCCCGGTTTGGCAGGTAAATCCGTACTCCAGCGGTTTAACACCCAGAAGAGTTGAAGCTCTCTGGTGCGATGAATATGGGAACGGCGGCATCCCGGTGCCGTATGGATCGGTGGGAGCCCCCGCAATGCCCTTCCCGCCCAGGCACTGACCCCCAATAAATCTGCCACCCCCCCCGCAACAGCCACAGCCGCCTTGCCACTTTTTATGTATGTAAAATATATGTATGTCTTCGTCCGCATTACCCAATTACATCCATCCAATATATATATTACTGGATTATTATATATGTGTAATATATATAAGAGATATATATGTGTCTTCATCCACATTATCCAATTATATCCATCTAATATATAGATTATTTGATTATTATATATATTACATGGATATAATTGGATAATGTGGATGAAGACACATATATAATGTCTCTCTATATATCCATCCTAGAGGGAGAGAGAGACAGAGGATATATAGGGGGGAGGAGAGGACATATAGAGGATATATATAAAACATATATGTATATATTGGATTGATATATTGGATATATTATACTATTAATATATCCAATGGATATACTATATGGATGTAATAGTATGGATATAATATTATATGGATATAATATATCCGATGGATACATATAATATATCCAATGGATGGATATAATGTAATATAGCCAATATATATCTTATATATATTATATCCAATATACACATCCAATATAATAGATCCAATGGATGGATATAATGTAATATATCCAATATATCCAATGTATATCCTATATATATATATAAAAAATACCCAATATATCCATCGTATATCCTATATATATATATATATAAAAAATACCCAATATATCCATCCAATATAATAGATCCAATGGATGGATATAATGTAATATACCCAATATATATCCAATATATAGATCCCACCTTCTGTCAGCATTAACCCTTTCCGCTGTCGTTTTTCATCTCCTTTTATCAAACTTCTGCACTTTTCTCAAAAAAAAAACCCCTTTTCTCAAGTTTTTGGCTTTTTCCCCTCCACCGCGATGGCGAGAATTCATATTTTTCTATGATCGCTATGATTAAAGCATTTTCCCCTCCGTTTTGGGGGTGCCCCTTGCACCTTGCTTCCAAAAATAGCTATTTTTTGTAGATTCAGCCGGCACGATGCTTATGAAAGCGATATGGCCATTTCAGCCCGGGTTTTACCCATTTTTAGACGTCTACCCGAATTCCGGTGGCGGGTCTGGCTCTGAGTATTTTGCCTCACTGGGAATTTTGCTTTTTTGAAGGGTTTTCCATCAGTTTCTAGCTGAATTTTACTTTGCTGTGAATCCCCATTCCTGTGCTAACAATGTCCGTATCGGGGCGCTTCGGCCCTGAGCATCACGCTGCAGCCAAGGGTTCAATTTTGCATTTTTTTGCCAAAAAAATGAAATCCTGGTGGGAATTGATTCTTTTTTTTTTTTTTTGCCAAAAAAAAAAGGCCCTGAGCCGTGGCGCCTGACTCCACGTGGCACCAGGACGGATCCCGGCTCCATCCCAGCACCTGGACCGCAGCCGCATCCAGCGAAAGAAGGGAAAACGCCGAGGGAGGATGCGGGGAATGGGAGAAAATTCAAAAATAAAAGGTTTTTATAAATAAAAATAACACTGAAATCATATCTGCTTGAGGAGCAAAAATTATAACCAGCAAGCCTTCAAATTTCAACCAAAACCCGAAAAGCTTTGCCTCTACCCCTGGCTGCTGGGTCAATACATTTGGTAGCAGAAATGGGTATTTTATAGCAATAAATAGATTATATTTATTATATTCATTATATAGATCATATTATATATATGATAAGCTAAATCATATATAGCAATATGATTATTGCAATTATAAACTGTGCTATATAATATATAGTAATATAATAATTCTTAGCAATATATTGTGTCGCTATATATCGAGCATTATATATCGATATAATATATTGCTCATATCAAGCAATATATATTTCTATAACATAAAATTATATAATGTAGTTTACTTAAAAATATATGCATGTATTACATTAATATATTACTGTATGTTATATTATATAGCAATGTTATTGTACTGCTATGTATCATCTATTTCTATAATATACAAATATATTTATAGCAATAAATAGAGTGTATGGCTACATATATAGCCAAAAAAAAGGGGGGGAACGCAGCTTTTGCAAGCCAGCAGGAATTTGGTGAAAAATCATTTAAAAAAATCCCCCAAACCCCCAAAAAGGTTCAAGCCTGGAGACAGGGAAACCACGCGCACACCTCGGCGACGCTGCAAATATCACCCTCATCAACACGCACCCAACACCAAAAACACCCCCAAACCCCTTTCTACCGGGGCGAGTTATCCCGATAAAAATAAAAGAAGTTGTTTCAAGATCTTTTTTTTTTTTTCCCTTTTTTTCCCCCCCTTTTTTTTTTTTTTTTTTTTTGCCCACAGAGCTGGAGCTGGGAATCCATTAGCCTTTAATGAAGTGAAACCCTCATCTTGCCGGAGCCACCTCATTTAGCGCAATTGTTTCGCAGCCATTACGGAAAGACAATTACAAGGAAGCGGCGAGAGTAATTGGAAATGCTGGCGGGAGTTGGGCGAAATGATAATAAATAAAAATATTCCCCCTAATAAGCTTGCCAGGAGGGGGGTGGGCTGGAGAAAATCAACATAATTAGAACTGAACCTCGGCGAGGAAAAACAGACAGCGGGGTGGCGAGCGCTCGGCACGGAGAAGAGGGGGGAAAAGTGGCGAAAACTTCGGTTTTTGTCCCAAAACCAGCAGGAAAAAAATACTTTTCCCACCTGTACGAAGCTAGCGGGAGCAAAAAATGGTTGGAAAAGGGGATGCTGCCCATGGGGATGCAGGTGATGCTCTTCCGCTCCCCACCCCAGGATGGGTTTGCTCCTCCGTCACCTGCTCCGGGCTGAAATTAAAGCCAAAAAAAAAACCCCAAAAAAGCTTAAAAATGAGATGGTTTTGTTCACGGGACAGCATCGAGGAGCATCATCGGGTAACATGAATTTCTCTGCAATGGAGGGGGGTGTTTTTGCATGCGAAATGCAATTATTTTAGCAAAACCTGTATTACTTTAATGGTCCTTAAGAATAAAAAAGCATTACGGATGGGGATTTTGGGGGTATTTTGCTCGGCGAAGGAAGGAAAAAGGATTAAATCACGTTCAAAACCCCATGCAGGCGGCCGTCGGCGGGTTCCCTCCTTGCTCCTAGAATCCCTGCTTTTCCCCCCCAAAATAAGCCCTGTGTCCTGTGCAAGTATCCAGCCTTCGGCCCCATCCTCGTCCCGCTTTAGCAGCTCCTCCAAAGCGGTTTGCAGCAAAAGAAGTCCTTTAAATTGGGGTTTTGCACCCAAAAAAGCCATTCAGGCAGGGGTTGGCAGCAAAAAAGGTCCTTCAAGCAGGGGCTTGCACCCAAAAAAGTCCTTAAAACAGGGGCTTGCACCCAAAAAAGTCCTTAAAACAGGGGCTTGCACCCAAGAAAGTCCTTCGAGCAGGGGCTTGCACCAAAAAAAGTCCTTTAAACAGGGGTTTGTGGCAAAAAAAAAAGTCCTTTAAAGCAGGGTTTGCAGCAAAAAAAGCCCTTCAAGCAGGGGTTTGCACTCAAAGTCCTTCAAAAAGGGGGTTGCACCCAAAAAAAGCACTTTAAACAGAGCCTTGGACCAAAAAAAGCCCTTAAAACAGGGCTTTGCACCAAAAAAAGTCCTTCAACCAGGGGTCTGCAGCAAAAGCAGCACTTTAAACGGGGGTTTGCAGCAAAAAAAGCCCCTCAAAAGAGGGTCTGCTCCAAAAAAGCCCTTCAAACAGCGGTTTTGCAGCAAAAAAAAGCACTTTAAACAGGGGGCTGCAGAAAAAAAGTCCTTCAAACAGGGGTTTTCACCTAAAAAAGGCCTTCCAAAAGGGGTTTTCACCGAAAAAAAAGTCCGTCAAAAAAGGGTTTGCAGCAAAAAAGCCCTCAGAGCACTTTCCCTCTCGGCTCCCATTCTCCGTACGTGCAACGGTTGCCCCAAAATTTGGCTCTCGCAGCTGCTGTCAGCGTTTCGGAGGGCTAGGTTAAATCCCTATCCCGTCACGGTGACAGCGTTTTCCCGAATCTAGGTGAAATACCGCATCGGGAATTATATCTCGTCTTATAATTTCCTTCCTCCTCGGAGTCTCTGCGATCCCGCTGGAGCGGGTGGGATAAGCCAACGATGCTGCGAGCATCCCAAGCCCTGACCGGGATGCTCCCAAATAGAAAATAAGCCCCAAAATAATAAAATATACACACCCCAATTAAGAAAATACCCGCCAAAATAATAAAATGCCCCAAATAAATAATAAAATATCCCAAATAAATAATAAAATACCCCTCCTATAATAAAATACCCCAAATAAATAACAAAATACCCCCAAAATAATAAAATATCCCAAATAAATAATAAAATATCCCAAATTAATAATAAAATACCCCTACTATAATAAAATACCCCAAATAAATAACAAAATACCCCCAAAATAATAAAATGCCCCAAATAAATAATAAAATATCCCAAATTAATAATAAAATACCCCTACTATAATAAAATACCCCAAATAAATAACAAAATACCCCCCAAAATAATAAAATATCCCAAATAAATAATAAAATAACCCCCCAAAATCATAAAATACCCCAAATCTCAGCTCCAGCGCTCTGGAGCGAAGGCGACTTTCATTTAAAAACCACGCACGTTTTTTTCCTTGCCGCTTCCGAACTCCGTTAAGATCGTTATCACAGAACGAGATCGGAGATAAAACATTTTTATTTTCTTTTCTTTCCCTTATGGTGGGATTTTTTAGCGGCGCATCCCCCCCGCCCAGCTCCCATGGAAGTCAACTCATGTGGAGAGTTAATGTTTCGTTAATATATATATTTTTATTTGGTTAATATATAGAATTTTTTTTATTTTAATTTTCCATATTTCTCCTCGGTCACCAATTATTTTCCTCTCAAAGGGGTTATCGCAATTCTCCCTGTAACTTTTTTTGCCTTACTGCCTCCCATAAGCCGCAGGTGACACTCATGCTGCAATACCACGTTTTTAAATAATATTAAATAATAATAAATAGTATTAGATGGTATTAAAGTATTATTAGATCTTATTAAATATTATTAATTGTTATTAAATATTATTAAATACCCTGCAAAGCTGCATGCACAAATATTTAGGAGCTGCAAAATGCCTCCGCTACCGAGCTGGGATGCTGCACTGGGTACCAGCAGGCAGAGTCCTGCCGGGAAGACGTTGGGCAAAGCTCTTGCAAATTGGGGGAAAACTGGGCTATTTTGGAGCTTTTTAGTTCACTGATGGTGGAGGAGGGAAGAGGGAGGCAGTCGTGGTGCCCGCTGGGAGCGGGGGTGGGAACGCGCGTGGGAGCGTGCATGGGAACATACATGGGAGGATGAACGGGAGGTGGAGGTGCGCAAGGAAGCGTGCAAGGGAGCGTGCAGGGAGCGTGCATGGGAGAGTGCAGGGGAATGTGCATTGGAGGATGAAGAGGAGCTTGAGGTGTGCAAGGAAGTGTGCAGGGAGCGTGCACAGGAACATACACAGGAGAATGAATGGGAGCTTGAGGTGTGCAAGGAAGCGTGCAAGGGAGCGTGCAGGGAGCGAGCAGAGGAACGTGCATGGAAGGATGAATGGGAGCTTGAGGTGTGCAAGGAAGCGTGCAAGGGAGCGTGCAGGGAGCGAGCAGAGGAACGTGCATGGAAGGATGAATGGGAGCTGGAGGTGTGCAAGGAAGCGTGCAAGGGAGCGTGCAGGGAGCGTACATGGGAACATACATGGGAGGATGAACAGGAGCTTGAGGTGTGCAAGGAAGCGTGCAAGGGAGCGTGCAGGGAGCGAGCAGAGGAACATGCATGGAAGGATGAATGGGAGCTGGAGGTGTGCAAGGAAGCGTGCATGGGAGCGTGCAGGGAGCGTGCAGGGAGCGTGCAGGGGAACATACATGGGAAGATGAACGGGAGCTTGAGGTGTGCAAGGAAGCGTGCATGGGAGCGTGCAGGGAGCGTGCATGGGAACATACATGGGAGGATGAACAGGAGGTGGAGGTGTGCAAGGAAGCGTGCATGGGAGCGTGCAGGGAGTGTGCATGGGAACATACATGGGAAGATGAACGGGAGGTGGAGGTGTGCAAGGAAGCGTGCAAGGGAGAGTGCAGGGAGCGAGCAGAGGAACATGCATGGAAGGATGAACGGGAGCTGGAGGTGTGCAAGGAAGCGTGCATGGGAGCGTGCAGGGAGCGTGCATGGGAACATACATGGGAGGATGAACAGGAGGTGGAGGTGTGCAAGGAAGCGTGCAGGGAGCGTGCAGGGAGTGTGCATGGGAACATACATGGGAAGATGAACGGGAGGTGGAGGTGTGCAAGGAAGCGTGCAAGGGAGAGTGCAGGGAGCGAGCAGAGGAACATGCATGGAAGGATGAACGGGAGCTGGAGGTGTGCAAGGAAGCGTGCATGGGAGCGTGCAGGGAGCGTGCATGGGAACATACATGGGAAGATGAACGGGAGGTGGAGGTGTGCAAGGAAGCATGTAGGGAGTGTGCATGGGAACCTGCATGGGAGGTGTGCGAGGAAGCGTGCATGGGAGCTGGGAGCGTGCATAGCAGAGTGCCAAGGAACGTGCCTGGGAGCGCACAAGAAGCATACACGGAGCGTGCATGGGAGACGGGAGCGCGCACAGGAGCGTGCACAGAGCTTGCACGGGAGCTGGGAGCGCGCACAGGAGTGTGCACAGGAGCTGGGAGCGTGCATGGGACTGTGCACGGGAGCGAGCATGGCGGCATGCGTGCATAGAGCCTGCGCAGGAGACACTCCAAGCACGTAACTGCAGCCAGAAACGACACAAACAGAAAAAGAAACTTGTGGGAAATGTGCAAAAAGTTGATTTTCAGGGAAATTTTCTTTTTTTTCCTTCTGGGGAGGGGCAAAAGCAAAAGCCACTTCCGATACAGAGGAGTGAAAAACTACAGGTTTGCTCTTTATTCTTATTCAAGCGCACATCCGAGCCACTGCCAAACGTTCTCGTGGCCCTCAAATTTTGGTGCCGAAATCCGAAATTCCGCTGATCAGCACCTCCTTCCCTAGGGGGTCTCTAGGCGCCCACTCAAAATCCCGTCGGATTTGGTGGAATTGGGAAAATTCACAGCATTACTGCACCCCGCAACCGGCCGGCGATGCTTTGCAGAGGACTTGGCACCACTTTTGCATTTGTGGCGATGCTGCGGCAGCGTGCAGCCCCCCGAAATATCATTATTATTATTATTATTATTATTATTATTATTATTATTACTGTTGTTATTATTATTATCATTATTATTATTATAATTCCATGATTTTGGGGTAATTTGGGTATGAAAACTTGGAGCGAATCGGCACCGCTGCTGTCGGCACACTGGGCTATCAGCTCCAAGCAAGGTGCATGTGAACGGGTCTGATGTGAAAAAGGCTGTGCAATAATAGATATATATATAAAATATATATACAGTTACACATATTTTTAATATATATGTGTATATATATAAAATAGATATAACTGTGTATTTATTATATATATTATATAATTATATATTATCTATAGTACCTATTTTATGTATATTACCTATATTATCTATATTATACATATTAACTATATCATATATTATATATATTACAAATGTACAGCATTAATATAGTTTATTTTATATATACACACAATATAGTTGTACATTATCTCTATTATATGTTACCTATATTATCTATTATATACATAATAAATATACGGAATTAATATAGTTTATTCTGTATAATATATATACACTATATTACATGTAGTAGATAGATAATACGGATTATATATAATCCATTTATATTATCTATATATTATACATTATATACGATGAATATACAGTTAATATCGTTTATTCTTATTGTTATTCTATTATTTCTATGTTCTATTCTATATTATTATTATATTATTATAATATAGGTAACATAGAAGACGCAGATAATATAGATGATGTAGATAATATATTACATATCTAACTATACAGTCTCTATAATAAATACGCAGAGTTAAGGCAGTTTATTCTTTTTCACTGGAGCTCCGGCTAAAGGGACGGTGATTTGCTTGAGCTGTCTCTCCGGAAAATGATTTAAGGTAACGACCGGTGCTTAATTGGGTCCCCATTAGCATAGCCGCAGCCAGCGCCGGAGCAGGGGAACGCCGATCAAGCCGGGGGCTAAACGGGTGGAGCTGGGAGGCTTCTCCCTGCGAGAAATCCACAGGGATGCAGAGGGGTTCCCCAAATCCACGCCCCAGGGGGGGATGCCGGGGGGACGGCGCGGCCACGGGGAGCGATGGAGAGGAGGGGGGTGAGGAAGCGGGCTGAGCCCCCCCTCCTGCTTATTTTTTCCCGCCCGGAAAAAACCCAACTGACGGACAAAATCCGCCCCGCAACGTGCGCCCAACTCCACACTTCCCACCGAGGCTGGAAACGATCTTATTTTATGCAAACCCCATAAAAACATTCTTATATATTTTTATACGTGCGCGCGTGCACGCACACATATAATGCAAATACATATTAAAAAATAGATATTATATATGGGCAGAACCACAGTCATTCTATATTCTATAGTCTATATTCTATATTCAATATTCAATATTCTATATTCGATATTCGATATTCAATATTCAATATTCAATATTCTATATATATATATTATATATATTATCATCTATCTTCTACCATCAATCATCCATCTTATATCTTATATATTATACATATGGTACGTATTTTATGCAAAAACCCACAGTTCAGCCCACATTTTATATAAAATACACGTATTTTACGCAAAACCCGTGGTTCAGCCCCTATTTTATATAAAATAGACATATTTTAAGGCAAAACCCACAGTTCAGCCCCTAAAGACACCCAAAAAGCCACTGAAAGACCCAAAATCTTCGCCATCCACAGCAGGACGCCCACGAGCGGGCGGCGCGTCCCTCTCCCCCATCCAAATTTGTGTTCTTTGGACTCATTTTATGGCCGAGATTTATTTCCAGGGTCGGGATCTGGCGCGCGAGCCGTTTATAGGGATCACTTCTCATTTGATAGAAATATGTAATAAAAATATTTAAGATATTTGAGATACATCTCAATCCCGGATCTCAGTTGAGATACATTGAGAAATAATAATATTTGAGATATTTGAGAATATCTCATTTACAGGGATCTATGCTATTCCATTCTATTCTATTTAATCCAAAGCGAATTTGCTCGGAGATTCCCGCGGGGGGCTGGCGGAAATAGGGATTTTTTTTTAGGAGAAAAACCGGCGCTGCGATATAGAGATGCGCGACTTCGGATCGAACGGGACTTTCCTGAATTTGCACGAACTTCCTTCCTGAATTTCCTGAATTCTTTTCCTGAATTTACTGAATTTCCTGACTTCATTTTCCCAAATTTACTGAATTTCCAGGGTTTTGCTATCCCAGCGCTGTGGCTCTTTGGAGAAAATCCGATTTATCCTTAAATAAATCCGCCTTTTGCTGCAACACCCCAAGACCCCGGTGACAAATTTGGGGCTATTTTAGAGCCTCAAAACCCCACTCTGATTTTTCTCAAGCAATCAACCCCAGATAAGCCAAAACCCTCCGGAATTTGGTACTTTGCAACCAGAAATCCATCTATTTTTCGAGGCGCGAGCATCCCGACGCGCGGCCACGCCGGAGCGAAAAACGGGATGCAGGCAGCAACTCCCCTATATTTTTGGGGGGCGGAAAAGCTTTTTTAGGGTTGCAAAAATTCATGAATTTGCCAAGGCGACGTTTGCATCCCGCAATCCCCGCGGGGTTTGGGTTTTTTTTTTTCAGTAGCCGAGTGGAAAGGTTTATTTAGCCGGCAGCGGCGATGGCTTCACAAACATTTCCCCCTATCCTGCAGGGAGAACCGCACCGACCGAAAGGAGATTTAATTAGCGAAAATCTCGTTAGGCAAACGAAATTATCCGTAAGACAATACTCCTCTGGACAGGGGGTATGATTAAACAAAGCCATTAATTGAGAAAGGCGCTCCAACAGTCATCTTGGCTCGATGATGGGGGGGGGTGTATTTTTTTGGGGGGGTGTTAATGGTAAGACCCCTCCGTGCTCGCCGAAAAGCCCTTGAGCATCTATCTCATCAGCGCGCCTTGATTGCATCATGCAAATTGCAAGCCGGCACGCGCCGACCCGCCGTTTTTTAGTTTCCTTGCCCCAAAAAATAGAAAAAAAAAAAAAAAAAAATCCCGTCTATTGGAGGAGCGCGCGCGGGAAACCCCAAATTTAGGTGGGGGATCAGACTGGTACCTGCCGGGACTGCGTGCCCGCGTCACGCCGCTGAGCGCTAAGGGATGCAAAACGCTGTTTTTTGCAGTTATTTTAAGACGTTTTGGCATTATTTCTAGCTCTTACTCAAGGTTTTTTTTACCCTAAGGCTGCGGGCGTGTTCACACTGGTCCCTAATGACGCCTGGGAGCGCCGTGGCATCCACGTGTCGTAACGCTAACGGCATTCGTTTAGACAGCACGGCACTATAGGGAAAGCTAAAATAGCTGATAGCACAAGCTGCTGTACTTAATAATTCCCCGTGATTTAAAATCGGAGGTTATAACAACCGGCTGGAGAAGAGAAGAGAAACACCGCTGTTCTTTTAACCTTTCGCTTTATTAGTATATTATGGAGCGACCTATAAAAAGCATCAATTCAGGGCAAGAGAAGCCTTCCCTTTTCCAGGAAGCGCTCCAGGATCCCTTAAAAAATGGGGGGAAAAAGGCAAAAACCTCATAAAAGAGTTACCCAGCGAACGCTCAGGGGTTTTTTTTATATATATATCCATTTTATATATATATCTCCATTTTATATATATATAGATCTTGTTCAAGAGGAATCGCTGGGGACCTCGTGCCTGCCGCCGCCCCGGCAGCATCCTCCGCCTCCAATTTTTAGCATCCCTAAAATGATGCTTTCCCCCCCCGCCCCCGTCACGTCCCAAGGAACTCTTGGAGGAAAGACACAATATAGCCATCGCCACCCAAAAAAATCGGGAAATTTGGGGTTTTTTAGGCGCGGCGTGAAGACGAGCTCGCTGAAAACAACCCAGGGATGCAGCGGGTACCGGCGGAGAGCGAGACGATGGAACGGGGTGGCAACGGATGCTGAAGGAATGACCCACCTGATGCCGGCAGGAGCAGCAGGTAATTAAGAAATCCCAATTAAATCCTAATTAAAGCCAGGCTGGCAGAGCCCTGCGACGGCAGGAGAGGGTTCGCAAACACCCTTGTCAGCAGCACCCTCTAATTTTGGGCATACCTGAGCCCGTTTTGGCCAAAATCCTGGCGAGCCTTGCACGGAGCGGCGCACATCAGCTCCTCCATAGACCGCTGCCGGCGGCTTTTCCCGGTCCAGATTTAAAACGCGAAGAGGAAAAATCCCGGTTTGCCATGGGTAGGGTGGGCGGGATTTTTTTTCCCCTCCTACGTTGTATTTTGGGGGGAAAGCCCATGCAATTCACACCCACACCCCCCTTAGGCCTGCAGGATTTCACCTCCCGCTGCTGCAGGCGGTAGCATCCCGGCTGGGATGCCCAGCCCGGCATCCCGTCCCCCACGGCATCCCCAAAAATCCCAGCCGGATCCCTCTTTGCTCCCCGGGGGCGGAATAAAATACCCTACCGAGGTATTGCGGAATAGATAAATTGTAGGGAATGCCTGAGCCCCGAAGCACGGAACAAATTCCCCATTATATATGGGGAATATATATAATATTCCCGAGATAGGCGCTTTATATATATAAATATATATAAATATATCTATATCTCTATATCTCGATATATCTATATATATTTAGATATACAGAGAGATAGATATATTTTTATATATATTTATATATATAAAGCGCCTATCTCAGGGAATATATATTTCCTGATCTCTCTCTTTCTCCCTCTCCCCGCCCCCCATATTCCCCATAATATATTGAGGGAATATATATATTATATTCCCCAATATATTATATTCCTCAATACATTCCCTCAATATATTCCCCAGTAGTATATATATAAAATACATATATTATATTCCCCTATATATATATATATATATGGGTAATGTAATATAATACTATATAATATTCCATATCTATATTTTGGAGAACATACAATATTCCCCAATATATTCCCCCAATATATTCCTTGATATTATATATTAATTTTTATATATATATATTAAAAAATATATTTAACATTCCCCTATATACACGGGGAATACATATTCCCTGCAACGTGGTTTTAAATTTTTTTTTTTTCCCCTTGCCTTTTTTTTTAATTTATTTCCAATCGAGTTTTAAACTTAAATAACCCAGCCAGTGGGATTCAGCAGCTTCGCTCCTCAACAGGCGCATACCGAGCGGCTTTTTTTTCCTCGCTAAAGCCCCGGGGACGACGGAGAGGGAGCAAATATCGAGGCGGTACCCGGGACCAGGAGGTGATGCTCCGGCTCCGCATCCCACCAAGGAGCAAGACGCCCGCGGGATGCGCTCGGAGCATCCTCTCCCTCCTCGCTTGTTCCGCTTTTGGCGCTTCATCGTCCACCCGCATCCTCCATCGCAGCAAAAAATCCCCCCCGTTTTCACTAAAACGGCACGAAAACGCCCCGGTTTGCGCCGCCCTTAACTTAGAAGCGACTCAGCGGCTGCAATTAATGCAATTATTTGAATTTTTTTGCAACATCCATCGATTTTTCCACCTCTTGGGCTCAACACGCTGTTGCCCGATTTCTGCCTCGAATTTGCTACGAGTTTGGAGCAAAACCCACTTCATTTTTTTGCAGGCAAAAGGGGTTTCTCTTCTAATGATGCTCGCAAGGTCCCACTCTTGGGACACAAAAACCCATTGAAAAATGCGGTTTTCTTTAAAACCCGGTTTCATCAGAAAACCAGATTTCGCAGAAAAGCTCGGTTTCTAACGAAAACCATCGACGGGCACCAGGCGCGGATGGGAATTATGGACCTTGGGCACCAAACGTGCCGAGAAACTCGTTTTCGGATGAGACGGGAGCGACCAGCTCGGCAGCACAGGACTTTTTACGCTTGCAGAGCGGAGCCTTTTGGACGGCTTTTGGGAATTTTAATGCTAAAAGTGAGATTACGGCTGCCGGGGTCTTGAATTTGGGTGCCCTGCAAGGGTCTTTGCTAATTTGGGTGCCCTGCTGAGGTCCTTCGTTTGGGTGCCCTGCATGGATCTTTGCTAATTTGGGTGCCCTGCATGGACCTTGGCTGACCTGGGTACCGTCTTACGGTCTTTGCTAATTTGGGTGCCCTGCTGAGGTCTTGAATTTGGGTGCCCTGCAAGCATCTTTGCTAATTAGGGTGCTCCATCAGGATCTGATTTGGGTACCACCCCACAGTCTTTGCTAATTTAGGTGCCGCGCCAGGGTCCTTTCTGATTTGGGTGCCCTGCATGGATCTTGGCTGATTTGGGTGCCCTGCAAGGACCGTGGCTAATTTGGGTGCCCTGTGAGCATCTTTGCTGATTTGGCTACCACCCCACGCTCTTTGCTAATGAGGGTGCCGCGCAAGGGTCTTTGCTAATTAGGGGGCCCTGCCAAAGACCTCTGCTCATTTGGGTGCCCCGTTGGGATCGTTGCTAATTTGGGTGCCCTGCTGCGGGTCCTTCGTTTGGGCGCCCTGCAAGGATCTTTGCTGATCTGCGCGCCCCGCGAGCATCTTCGCTAATCTGGCTACCATCCCGTGATCTTTGCCAATTTAGGTGCCACACTAGGGTCGTTGCTAATTAGGGTGCCCTCCAAAGATCTTTGCTAATTTGGGTGCCCTGCGATGACCTTTGCTGATCTGGGTGCCTTGCCGGGGTCTTTATTTTGGGTGCCCTGCGAGCAACTTGGCTAATTTGGGTGCCGTGCAAGGATCTTTGCTAATTTGGGTGCCACCCCACGGTCTTTGCTAATTTGGGTGCCCTGCTAAGGTCCTTCGTTTGGGTGCCCTGCATGGATCTTTGCTAATTAGGGTGCCCCGTAAGCATCTTTGCTAATCTGGGTCGCGATTAGCAGCGGGTGACGCAAAAAGATGCTCCGGAGGCAACATCCACTCCTGCCTCGGACCTAAACCCTTCGCGGGCGAGCACGGCGCTGGTCAGGATGCCGGCTACATCCATCCCCCGACCACGAGCATTTTGGGGTATCGGTGGCTTTGCACCCCAAAATCCTGCGAGGAGCATGCGAGGCGCATCCTTGCGGGGGTAAGCAGGCAGCTCCCGGGATGCCTCGCTGGCATCGGAGTATCCCGAAATCCCATCCGCATCCCCCGCGCCCGCCTTAACAGCTCATATTTTGCTAATTGTACAAACCTAATGGGGGAAGGCGCTGGCGGGGAAAAAAAAAAAAAAAAGGGTAATGGCCATCAGGCCAGCAATAAACCAAAATTAATGGTCCGTGGGAAGAAATCATGTCCACTTAATACCAGCTTTGAAACTCTAATAGAATAATGTAATACCGAGGGGGGTTTGCTCTATACGGGGGTCGCTTACGGCGCCGTCCATCACGCGCAGAGCAGGGCACGCTCTGCCCGAGCCCCCGCCGCCCTCCGGAGCGGGAATATTTCGGGAGGTGAGAGGAGAGAACAAGAGCATCCTTCCACCGCCCGGGAACGTGGCGGGCAAGCAGGAGGAGGGAGGGATAACTCCGGCGGGAGGCGAAGGAGGGAAAGAGCCAGCAGGTTCCCGCGGGATCTGGGCGCCTTTCTGCCGGTCCGGCCTCTGGAAGCGCAGCTTGGAGGCGGCCGGAGCAGAGCGTCGCCGGAAAACAGCTTGCTGGGGCTGTGCCCGAAGCTGGGGGGTATTCTGCTTTTATTTTCTTTTTGCTATTATTTTTTTCAATTTTCTTTTTTTTTTTTTTTCAATTTTCCTCTTTCTTTTTATTTTTTTCCAATTTTCTTTTTTCTATTTATTATCTTTTTAACTTTTTTCTTTTTTTACCAATTTTTTCTTTTTTTTTTCAATTTTCCTTTTCTCTTCTTCTTTCTTTTTTCCCATCTTCTTTTTTCCCATTTTCTTTTCTCTTTTTATTTTCTTTTTTTTTCCCATCTTCTTTTTTCCCATTTTCTTTTCTCTTTTTATTTTCTTTTTTTTCCCATCTTCTTTTTTCCCATTTTCTTTTCTCTATTTTCTTTTTTTTCCCATCTTCTTTTTTCCCATTTTCTTTTCTCTTTGTACTTTCTTTTTTTTTCCCCCTTGAGAAAGGAAAACTCAACAATTCCCCTGCCACACCGGGGGGAAAAAAACCCACCCAAACCTCTAACACACCAGCATTCCCAGCAAGCCGGCAGCACCGCGGCCACACTGCCCAGGGATTCCCAATCCCTATTTTCAGTATCTCCCATCCAACCCTTTCCCCAGCCCTGCTTCATCCCAGTAAAAATTTAATTATTTCAGGATTTTTGCTTACCCTGGGATGAAAAAACAAGTGTACGAATATCCCCGTTCCCGGCAGAGAGGGACGGGGAGGAGGCGCATCCCAAACTTTCCCTTTAGATTAAAAAAAAAACAAAAACAAACCCCGATGTGGAAAACTTTTGCCCAGGAAAGTCTGGGCACGAGCAAAGCCCTTAATTCCAGGAAAACCAGGATTAAAAGCGGATGTGGAGTATTTATATGAAGTTGTGTAAATACAGACGCGACAACCCAGCAGACGTCACCAGCGCTTTTAAAAATCTAAAATATGTGACAGGAAAAATCCGTGTTTTCCAATCAAGCTACACCACCCCGGAGCCAAAAAACCAGTAAAACCCAGTGGTTTTTAGTAATGCCCCAAATCATACTGGTAACGTAACGGCGTTTGCAAGGATGCCGTCTCCAACAGCATCCCAAAACCAGGCTGCGATCCCCGTCTCTGGCTACAGGACGGCTCCCTTCCCATGGATGCCAAACCCCCCGCCACGGAGGCTCAAGAGCTTTTTCCTATGGGAAAATCCTAATTTTCCCTGCTAAAAATGCCGGGGGGGGGATAATTATTAAAAAATGCTCCTGCTGTTGAGGAGCCACTTGGGGCCGGAGGAGGACGGGGATGATGGATCATCCCGGGCCGGACCAAGGATGCTCAGGGATGCTCCAGCTGTATACAGGGTGAGCAAGGATATAGGGATCATCCCAGGCTGGACCAAGGATGCACAGGAATGCTCCAGCTGTGTACAGGGTGAGCAAGGATATAGGGATCATCCCAGGCTGGACCAAGGATGCTCAGGGATGCTCCAGCTCCCTCTGCACCGGGGGCAAAATAAGCACCAAGCACGGATACACTCAACTCCCGGATTTTTCCCCACAAGGATTCAGGCTATCCATATGGAAAACTCAACCAGGATCGCGGGCACAAGCTGTTTTCATCCCACCCCCACCCCGAAAACAAAACGAGGAGCGAGCGACCGCTCCTCTAAATAAACCCGGGATATAACCAAGGGATGCACCGGAGCGGCCGCGCTGCGTGACCGCCGAGGCTCGCGTTGCAGGATCCGGCCTCGCCGAGAGATTGCAGGGCCGTGCCGTAAAGCGGCTATTTTAAGATGGGGATAGCGTTTCACCAACAATTTCCCTCGGTTTCATGTGACATCGACCCAGCATCCCTAAAATAAACAGGCAACCACTCCCCCATCTTAAAGGGAATAGAAATATAAATGTTAAATATAATAACGCAGACGCCCAAATAATTGATATTAATGATTTTCCTTATTTTCGGTTATTTATAGGAAGGAGAAGAAAAGCACGCCAAGGGCGAAAAGCACTTTGGGTTTCAGCAAATGTTTGGAAATCCCGTTAATTAAAGGTACAGCGGACTCAGAGATGCTGCTGAGATCTGGAGCTTGGGATCGTGGAGGGATTTGGGGCATTTTTACCCCTTATATGAGGAGTTTTCCCAAGGAAATTTAAAAAAATAAATAAAAGGCATCACGCTCTGGGCAGGATTGGTCCCCGCCGGCCGCGCACTCGGGGTTTTCTTACCCAAAGCAGCAGCGAAGATGCGATGCTCCATGTGCCAAAATAGCAAAAATTTGGGGGAAAATTATTGTTCGCTGGTTTTTTTTTCCTATTACCGCCTGCAGCTAGCCCAATGGGGATTTTTGCTGTTTGGGGCCAAAAATCTCTGATTTAGGATCATCCCCATCCTTGCAGCCATTCCACTGCTTATTCTTATCGTACATTAAAATAATTTCATATTTTATATATATATAACATTATAAATTTAAAGAATTTCGTTAAAATAGCCCAATCTCTCGATTGAAAACTATAATTTATCAGCTGGAAAAATCGTTTGCATCTCTCGTGGAAGATAAACATCACTTTTTGCAGCTAAAACTTGCTCGGCAGCAAGTCTCAAAGTTATTTTCGACTCTATTTCTGCAGCTTTAGGGAACTCACCTCTGCGTTATTGACTTTCCTCGCTTGCAAATGGGACGTAAAGTTTGAAATTCCTGTTACAACCAAAAAAAACCCAGCACCAGGGCAAAGATTTTTCCAGGAATCTGAGCATCCGTGACGCTCGCGCGCTTGAACGCTCGCAGGAAGCGTGCCGGGAGCGCGCGCGAGCACGCGCGTGTATCCGAGCGGTGTTTTTTCCCTGGAAATCGCCGTCATACGGCACGCTGGGATGTTTAACCGGCGTTGGAAAAGTTATTTTTATTTACGGGTATCTGAGCGGGTCGATGGCCAGCTCGCAGCTTGCTCGCGGAGGACGCGGCGACGATTTTCCTCCCCCAAAAGCCGAGATGGGGAAGACGACGCACGCCCAGCGCTCGCTCCGCTCTCCTGCTTGATAATTATATATCAACCCATCGATAATTTTCTATTATAAATCAACCAACCCACGATTTTCTATTCTAAATCAATCAATCAATACTTTTAGAAGTCTATTAGAATTAAATCGAATTTAATTCAATTTAGGGTCAATTGCCGCTTGGGCTAAATGCCACCGTACCCGTGTCGTCCCCCCCCCCCAAAAAAAAAAAGCAGGTATTTATAGCCGGCACGTCTCATCCCTGCTCCCCTCAGCCCCAGCGATTAATTAAATTAGCACAAAGAGGGGTTTGTTGAGGGCTCCGGCTTCCCGAAGTCGAGCCGGCGAACAGGAAACAAAGGGTTGAATTCTGTCTGGTTGGCTGAAGGGTGCTGTGTGTCCCCGGCCGGGCGCTGGATCGGGGCCAGGGGTCCGTCGTCGTCGTCGTCATCGTCCCCCCCCACACACACCCCCCCCCCCCGTGCCGCGGCAGCGATGCCACCGGATGGGAAAAGAGCCCCCCCTTCCCCGTCCCCGTGCCGCGGCGGGATGTGGGGTGGATGGGGTGAGTCCGGGCATTGGGCTGGCACGGTGGGGCCAAGGGGGCTTTGCTAAAGGGGTTTTGCTAAGGGGGTCTTCCTAAGGGGGTCTTCCTAAGGGGGTTTTGCTAAGAGGGTCTTCCTAAGGGGGTTTTGCTAAGGGGGTCTTGCTAATGGGGTTTTGCTAAGAGGGTGTTGCTAAGGGGGTTTTGCTAAGAGGGTCTTCCTAAGGGGTTTTGCTAAGGGGGTCTTGCTAAGGGGGCTTTGCTAAGGGAGTTTTGCTAAAGGGGTCTTCCTAAGGGGGTTTTGCTAAGGGGGCCTTGCTAAGGGGGTTTTGCTAAGAGGGTCTTCCTAAGGGGGTTTTGCTAAGGGGGTCTTTGCTAATGGGGCTTTGCTAAAGGGGTTTTGCTAAGGGGGTCTTGCTAAGGGGGTTTTGCTAAGGGGGCCTTGCTAAGGGGGTTTTGCTAAGGGGGTCTTCCTAAGGGGGTTTTGCTAAGGGGGTCTTTGCTAAGGGGGTCTTGCTAAGGGGGCTTTGCTAAGGGAGTTTTGCTAAAGGGGTCTTCCTAAGGGGGTTTTGCTAAGGGGGTGTTGCTAAGGGGGTCTTCCTAAAGGGGCCTTGCTAAGGGGGTCTTGCTAAGGGGGCTTTGTTAAGGGGATGTTCCTAAGGGGGTTTTGCTAAGGGGGCCTTGCTCAGGGGGTCTTGCTAAGTAAGTCTTGCTAAGAGGGTCTTACTAAGGGGGTCTTTGCCAAGGGGGCTTTGCTAAGGGGGTCTTCCTAAGGGGGTTTTGCTAAGGGCGTCTTTGCTAAGGGGGTTTTGCAAAGCGGGTTGGCAAAGCGGCTTTTGCTAAGGGGGTTTTGCCAATCCCACCGGGGGCGGGGGGGACGATGTTTCCCAGCCCCGTCGCTCCCCAGCGCGCCCGATCCGGAGGCCGGGATGCCGATCCGGGGCATTTCAGCCGCTTTCGGTGCCGGCTTCCATCTCCGCCTGGTGATTAACAGTTAAAGAAGTTGGGGGGGGGGACGGGGGGACCCCCTAAAACCCCTGAGCCCTTCCCAACTCATCACAGGAGTGTGAGAGCGCTTACGCCCCAAGCTCCTCTCCGAGTGCAATTAATTCGGGGTGAAAAAGCTCCCGGTAATTCCCGCCGGGATAACAGCGTCGGGAATTTCTCTGGCTTGAGCCAAATCCCAACATAAATGGTTACAGGGAAAACAAACCCCCCCACACACACAATGTCTATACCTTGAGATAACCTCGGCCACTTTCCAGGTGCTCTGCTATTAAAGATGCGTCTAAATCGCTTTATTTGGTGTTTTTAGCATGAAAATTCTCGCCGGGTCCTTCAGCTGCGCTGTTCGGGATGTTAATTTTAAAAGGGGAGGAAGAAGAAAGAAAAAAAAACCCAAAAAACTATTTTTTTGGAGATTGTTGAGGTAAGGAGGAATGATGCAGCGGGGCGTAGGGTGGGATTAAAATGGAAAAGTTTATATTAAATAGAAGGAAAAGCTCCCCGACAGCGAGAGGTGGCTCCCCGGAGGAGGAGAAAACGCTGAAATGCTCGAAAAGAGTGAAAGGCAACTCAATAAAAAGCGACGGGTGCGACGGCGGGATTTGGGCTGGGATCAGGTTTGCACGGGGCGAAAGAGCGGGAATGGGGATTATGCCCGTGATGGGGACCGCTTCGGGGTGAGCCGCACCCAAAAGCTGGAGGAGCATCGCTAAAAATGGACGAGCCTCACTAAAACTGCACCAGCAGCGCCAGAATCGGACGAGCGTCACCAAAAATCGGACGAGCGTCACCAAAAATCGGACGAGCGTCACCAAAAATCGGACGAGCATGGCTAATATTGCACCAGCATCCCTAAAACTGCACCAGCGTCCCTCAGATTGGACCAGCATCCCTAAAATCGCACCGGCATCATTAAAATTGGACGAGCAACACTAAAAGTGGATGAGCATCCCTAAAAACACACTAGCATCCCTAAAATTAGACGAGCATCCCTAAAAGTGGATGAGCATCCCTAAAACTGCACCAGCATCCCTAAAAGTGGACCAGCATCCCTAAAAGTGGACCAGCGTCCCTCAGATTGGACCAGCATCCCTAAAATTGGATCAGCATCCCTAAAACTGCACCAGCATCCCTAAAAGTGGACCAGCATCCCCAAAATCGCACGAGCGTCACTAAAATTGGACCAGCATCCCTCAAGTTGCACCAGCATCCCTAAAATTGCATCAGCATCCCTAAAATTGGATCAGCATCCCTAAAACTGCACCAGCATCCCTAAAAGTGGACCAGCATCACCAAAATTGCATGAGCATCACTAAAATTGGACCAGCATCCGTAAAATTGCCCCAGCATTCCTAAAACTGCACCAGCATCCCTAAAAGTGGACCAGCATCCCTAAAATTGCCCCAGCATCCCTAAAATTGCATCAGCATCCTTGAAACTGCACCGGCATCCCTAAAACTGCACCGGCATCCCCGGCACGAGGCGGAAAGGTGGGGAGAGCTGCGGTGGGGCCGGCTTGCACGGCGCTGATAGGGGTTTTAATTATCGGCTCATTACGAGCGTCGGCAGTTATCAGATGAAGTTTCATCCAGCCAAGCATCCCTCCCGCGCCCCCGGGGAGCCAGCAGAACCCCGAATCCAGCGGGACCGGGCTGCAAACGACCCCGCTAACGAAGGGGAGAAGGGAAGGCGGTCGCGATCCAAGAATTTCCTAGCCCCTATCCCGGGAAAAGCGACGGATGGGGAGGAAAGTCGCGCATCTCCTGGAATATTTAAAAAAAAAAGTCTATTTTCCTTAAATGTATTTATTTAAGAGCGCAAACGAAGCAGGCTCCTCGTCCCGTTATCCACCATCAGCGTTAAAACCCACCGGCGCTACTTAAATCCGGGGAGGGGGATGCTCCGGCCTGACCCTGGGAAATGAAGTCCGGCCTAAAATTTGAGCCAGATTAAATCCAATTAAGACTCTGCCTAGAAATCTGTCTCTTAATCCCGGTTTATTTTACCCACCTTATTACGCGCCGGATCCTTACAGGAAAACAACCCCTCGCTACCGCTTCTTATTTATTTTCTATTATTATGTTTGACTTAATTCATTCTTACTTATTGTTTACTTATTATTTATTACACTGCTATTATTTCTTCTTATTATTTTGTTCTTTGCCATCGCGCTGACAAAGTACCCCGATTTATAGAGCGATTCCCTTAAAGCCAAACAGCGCCCGTGGGCTAAATATTTGCCGAAAGGACCATTTCCATCTAGTGAACGACTTCAAAACGCATTTAAAACGCTATTTTTAAAGGTGAAAACGAACTCCAGAAACAAAGGGGTGGCCGCAGCGCCTCAACGCCTGACAAAATGCCCCGCTTCATTTTTTTTATGGCAATTAATTAATTGCCGGAGTTAAGAGACGTTGGATCTGGCACCGAGATATAAAAAAAACCAATTTCTGCACGTAAATGCATTAAAAAACCTTTCTGGGCACTTTATATAAATGGGATTTTCTTGGGATTGCGATAATAAATAATAATAAAATATTATTTTTTTTATTTTTTTTAACTCCTCCAAGCAAAGTTAATGTACTCAGAATCCGGATTTTGGGTTTGTTTGGGTTTTTTTAAGAATTTTATTTAAAGTGGGTGAATCATAAGGAGCAGCAAGGTCAGGGAGAGGATGCAGGACGCGAGAGGCAGGATGGAGAGCGCGGGATGCGGGATGCTCCGGAGGGGAGACCCTCACCCGCCACCTCCGAGCTGATTATTTATAATTATTTATTACGAGCTGATCAAGGGGCTAATAAAATATAAGACCCGGGGAGGGCTCGGCTCATCGACCTCGCTCACCGCGGGTCTTCCCTTTGGAAAGAGACAGCGGAAAGATGCTGGAAAATAGGGGGAAAAAATAGAAAACAGGGGGGGAAAATCAGAAAATCGAGCGGGTAAAGGTCTTTTTTTCTGGGATAGGCACCAAAATCACCAAACCGCATCCCGGCATCGCCACCGGCAACAGGCGGTGGCATTCGGAGGGAGAAATTAGCAGCTTGGAACAATAAATTCCCTTTTAAATTTATTGCTTAGGAGCATTAAAAATGTCTAAAGTGGTTTACATCCACCATCGCAGTGGGAATTTGCTCAGGGATAAGGGAGCTTGTAATTGCTATTCTAAAACTTGCCTTAGAAGCTTCAAGTAGTGTTTAAAAAAAACATTTTCAGGGCTTTATAAAGCTATAAAGTGCTTTCCGACGTACCTCGAAGTGATGTATCTGTAAAAGACTAGTCCTGCCTCCGCCAAATAATCCGAGGAATAACACCGATCCGATAACGTGAAAGGAAACCACTAAAATCACGTGTTCTATTTCTTTTTTTTTTTTTTTAATATTTGGAAAAGTTTTGACTCGCTGCCTGACTGGTGGTGTCATCCTGGCACGGCTTGCGGCACGGGAGGGGGACGAGCATCGGCGAGTCGTCGTCCCCCCGCCCCGGGGATGTGGAGGAGCCTTGGTTTGGGGGGGCACGTCGGCTTTGCTGCCTGAAGTGGGCTGCTGGGGAAAAAAAAAAAAAAAAAAAGGCAAAAAAAGGAAAAAAAGAGAAGAAAAAAGCAAACCCGAAAGAATAAAAAAGCGAAGAAAAGAAAAAAGGAAGTGAGGGAAAAAAGGAAAGACGAAGAAAAAGGGGAAAAAAGCCGAAAAGAAAAAGGAAAAGAGATAAAAAGGCAAAAAAGGAGAAAGCAAAAAAAAAAAAGGCAAAAAAGGGGAAAAAAGGGGAAAAAGGGGAAGAATAGGGGAAAAAGGGGAAAAAGGGGGGAAAAGGGGGGGAAAGGGGGGGAAAGGGGGGGAAAGGGGGGAAAGGGGGGAAAAGGGGGAAAAGGGGGGAAAGGGGGGGAAAGGGGGGGAAAGGGGGGGAAAGGGGGGGAAAGGGGGGAAAAAGGGGGAAAAGGGGGGAAAAGGGGGGAAAGGGGGGGAAAGGGGGGGAAAGGGGGGAAAGGGGGGGAAAGGGGGGGAAAGGGGGGAAAAAGGGGGAAAAGGGGGGAAAAGGGGGGAAAGGGGGGGAAAGGGGGGGAAAGGGGGGGAAAGGGGAAAAAGGGGGAAAAAGGGGGAAAGGGGAAAAAAGGCAAAAGGGAAAAAAGGAAAAAGAGGGGAAAAGGGAAAAAAAGGAAAAAAGGAAAAGAAAGGAAAAAGAAAAAAGGTGAAAAAAGGCGAAAAAAGGGAAAAAAAACAGAAAAAAGGGGAAATAGAGGGGAAAAGGCGGGGGGGAAGGGGAAAAAAGGGAAAAAAGGGGGAAAAAAGGCAAAAAAACAAAGGCAGCTTTTCCCATCAAGGAAAAATTCCGGCGGGGTTCAAGCTCTAAGCCAAATTCAAAGCCCGAATCCGAGCGCGGGGCAGCATCTCTCGGCCGCCGCCGCCGCCGCCGTTACCGGTCGGCTTCCTGACGGGAGGCGACGGGATTTTCACGGTCCAACTCCTGTTTGCAACCACCCCCTCGAAAAACAAAATATAAAACCGGGGCGAAATAAACCAGGAACCTCTCAGAACGGTCCGAAATTGGGATTATTTTTAATTGGCTTTATGGGATTTATTGATAGGAGCAAGCCAGCCGCCGCAGCCGGGGAAAGGGAGAACGGAGCAAAAAAAAAAAATGTGGTTTTGGTTATAACTTTTTTCATAGTTTTTGCAACACCTTATTAAAGTTGAAAGCTTCGTATAGAACATTATTGGGGCTTTTTTTTTTCCCCCTCATCCACCCAAGTAGGATTTCACGGCAGCTTGCAAAACTCCCCTCCACCTGCACCGAAATAATCTGGGGTTTTTGGGGAGAGCATCGGGGTACTGCATCCCTAACTTGAATTTTTACGGCCTTTTGGTGGGGCTACCTGGCTATTTGGGATTTTCCTGCCTGGATTATACTCGGTGCACGTGGGATGGGACAGGTCACACGGCACGGGATGGTGAAGGAGGGCTGAAGCACGGAGCGGAAAATAAAACTCAAGGTAAAAAATAAATAAATAAATAAAAAATAGGATTAAAAAAATCATATGAAATAAAATAAAAATAAAAACTGAAATGAGAAATAAAAATAAAATTGAAATTTTTTGAAAAATTAATAAAAAACAAAGGCGTGGTGCTTAGGGATATGGTTTAGTGGTGGACTTGGTAGTTGGACTCTTAAAGGTCTTTTCCAACCTAAATGATTCTATGATTCTACGATTCTATGAAAATAAATGGAAAAAGATAAAAAATATAAAATAAAAATAAAAAATAAAATAAAAATAAAAAATAAAATAAAAATAAAAAATAAAATAAAATTAAAAATAAAATAAAAATTAAAAATAAAATAAAAATTAAAAAATTAAAAAATTAAAAATAAAATTAAAAATTTAAAAAAATAATTAAAAATTAAATTAAAAAATAAATAAAAACTTAAATAAAACTGTGACGGTCATGGAAAATTACTTCTAGTTGAAATAGCCCCTAACCTGGAGTTTTAGATAAGCCTCATCCTCTTCCCAAGCCCTCCTTCCCCATCCCACCCCTCGCTCCTCCGGCATCGGTCCCTCGGAGCATCTGCGTCTCGTTAGCCGCAAAGAGCATCCCGCTGGAGCAGCACTGACCGGGAGAAAAAAAAAAAAAAAAAGCACTATTTGGCCTCTTAAAAAAGAAAAAAAAAAAAACCAAAATAAGACGCCAGAAGCTCACAAATATTTAACGAACGCTAATTCAAATGGAGGCGCGGACTCGCGAGGGTTTATTTTCCCGTTCAGAAGAGGGCAGGCCAAAAAAATAAGATCCGATCAGGCGGGGGAGAAGAGCCGAGGCCAAATTCTCATCTTATTTATACAGCTGCAAATCACAGCTGGGCAAAGGCGACCTCATCCCGTCGGGATCACGGCTCCATCCTGCCAGGATCGCGGCTCCGTCCCCGTAGGATCGCGGCTCCATCCCGCCCCGGAGGGGGTTGGTTTTCCCATCGGGATTACCTGGAGCATCACCTCGGTCTTTGCAAGGCTGGATGCGGGGAGAAAACCGGGTCTAAATTTAATCGAGGGTTAATTCCCATCCCCCCGGATTATAATTTTGAGCCGGCATCCTAACGATCCGACTAACGACGCCGGGAAATAATTTATTTTTTTGCTAATTAGAGGGCATTTGTTAACACCCTCTTTGGCGGCGGCGAAAATTATTTGGGAATCGAGTTACTCGACGGTGCGTGGGATATTCAATTCAACCGGGAGTTGTCTGGATCCAGCAAATTATCCCGCTAACACCCCAAAAAAAGCATTTTTCCGCATCCCGGAGTAAAGTAAGGATGGAGAACGATTGGGGATGGGATGCCGAGATGCGGCAGGGGTACCTGCGACCTAAAAAAAAAGAAGGTATCGATGCTCAGTCCAGCTTTCCCACCGGGGTCGGGGATGTCAAATCTCCCCTAATTTATCCCTAATCGTGGCAAAAGTTTCCTCTCGACTTTAGGAAACGCGGCTCGCTGTTCAAATTTGCTATTTCTGCGAGGAAAAAAGAAAGACGTCGAAGAAGGGGTTTTATCCGGAGCTGGGAGAAAGGGAGCTCAGCATCGTAAAACTCTCCCTTTAGTCTTTTAAATTAGTATTTCCCGTTATAGCAGGGGTTTAAAATCCTCATTTTTTTTTATCCCTGCCTGCTTTTGCGCCACGCTTGCGATGGGCATCCCCGCCCATCGACTCTCCGCCGCCCCATCCCATCGCTGGGACTAATTTTACTAATTATTTTAAGCCGGAGCAGTTCCCAAGGAAAATAAATCAGGCAAAACTGGGGGTGTCCCAGCACCCTGGGTTATTTTTCTCCGTGTCCTCAGGAAATATCCCCGGGTATCCATCGCGCATCTCAAACCCGACAGAACCGGGATGAGGATGGTACCCGGAGGCGTGGTCCAGCCCCCGCATCCCATGGGATGAGGATGGATGGGTGAAGGATGCTCTTCCCGGCGGGACCGCGCCACTATTTAAGCTTCCTGGGAGGAAAAAAAAAACCCTGTTATCGCTCGGAGACTTACGGATGCTGTCGATCAACGTGAAAAAAAACATGAAGTAATTTAAAAGTTCACGGGAAAAGCAAAAATCACCCCAAATCCAAAGCTGCCCCGTTGCAGGGACTTGTTTTATCCATGAGTTGGGAAAGAAGGTTATTCCCTGATGCTCCAGTGGGATAAAACCCTCCCCTCCCAACACAACTTTCTGTGTTTACTTGGGGAATGAAGAGATTTGCTTCAAAAAAAAGCAGATTTCTTTAACAAAAAGGTGGTTTCCTTTAAAAAAAGGGAATTCCCTTAAAAAAAAAGGCGATTTCCTTCAAGAAAAAAGGGAATTTCCTTAAAAAAAAGATTTCCTTTAAAAAAGGTTTCCTTAAAAAAAGGTGATTTCCTTAGAAAAAAAGATTATTTCCTTAAAAAAAAGGGAGATTTCCTCAAAAGAAAGGGAGATTTCCTTAAAAAAAAAAAGATTATTTCCTTAATAAAAAGGGAGATTTCCTCAAAAGAAAGGGAGATTTCCTTAAAAAAAAGGCAAATTTCCTTCAAAAAAAAGGCGATTTCCTTCAAAAAAGGGAGATTTCCTTCAAAAAAGGGAGATTTCCTTCAAAAAAGGGAGATTTCCATTAAAAAAAAGGCGATTTCCTCAAAAAAAAAAGGCGGTTTCCCTTACCTCCCCCTCCCAAAAACGATGGCGGGAGAATGGAAAATGTTCCTGCAAGCCCGGCGGGGATGCTGAGCATCACTTTTCCCCCCTTTTTTTTCCCCCGCTCCGTGATATTGGGGCGGGTGTTTAATGTCACATATATAGAAAATGTTATATATATAACGTTACATATACATCGTGTTCAAATTAAGGGGGTTACGGGACTCCCCTGATGCTGTTTTTGGGGGGGGCCGAGGCCGCAAACTGTCTTAAAAAGCCCAATTTTGGGACGATGGGGGAGCACAGCATCTCCTTCCCTTCCTGATGTCGCCAGCTATTAACCTCTCCCGTAATTAGCCTCGAGCAATTAACTTTTGCCCCTAATGAAGGAATCTCAGCGCGGGGAGTTAAATAAAATAGGAGGGAGGGGAAAAAAAAAAAAAAAAATAAGGGGGAATCCCGATCCCATCATCCGTCTGCTCTGTATGGCTTACATCCCAAAAAAAGGTGTTATTTTTGTAACCAGTATCACCCAAAATCCAATTAATTCACCCATATCCCTCTCCCCGTCCGTGTGGAGCTGAAAACAGCCCCCCAAATATCCGACCCCCCAAACATCCGACCCCCCCCAAACATCCGACCCCAAAGGTTTTGGGGTTGTTTTGGGTTTTTTTAAGGGAGCACCCCCTTATTCCCGCGAGGGGAAAGATGCCAAATACGCCGAGTCAGCACTTTTGGAGGCACGACGCCCGAAAGTTTCGCCAAAGCCGGGTCCACGCGCCACTTTTTCCCCCTGCATTTTAGGGTTTAAAGGTAAAAATAAGTCTAAAAAAGGCAAATTAAGCCGTTTCCCCTCCTATTTTCTGCTTCTCCCCCGGCAGACAGCTGCCCCCGCATCCCAGCCAAAAATAATCCATCCCCCCCCTCCCCTCCCTCCTTCTTTTCCTTAATCTAATCTCCCCGGCTGGGAGTTTGAAAATATCCTGCCGGGTTTAGGGTTTCCCGTTACCCGGCGAGCGGCGAGATAGTGGGGAAAAAAGATCCTCGGGAGCGAGAAAAACCGGGAAGAGCCCAAACAAAGAGCTGGAGCCAGAGCCCAAGTTGAGCTTCGACGCCCGGCGAGGACCAGGGATGAAGTTGGGGGGGGGGGGGGGAACGGGGGACGGGAGAAGGAGACACCGATCCCTCGGCAAAACTTCCCGAGCTGCGCGATGCCGCCGGCGGAGCCGCCCTCCTGCGGATGTAAAAACACTACAAAATTCAAAATAAATTAAAAATAATCAGGATTATTATTAAAAAAAAAAAAAAGCCCCCCCCCAACATCGCTGCGAAGCTGCTAAAATGGATTTTATTTTTTTTTTTTAAGCATTTACCCAGTCCTGCGGGCATGGGAGGGATGCGCTGGCGGGGGGGGGGGGTGTCCCACGGAGCTGTACCGGGGAAAATAGGGTACACCGGGGGAAATGGGGTGCACCGGGTGAACGGGGTGCACCGGGTGAACGGGGGTGCACGGGGGGGGGGTTATCCCCAGGAGAAGCAGCGGGCTGCGGCATGCCGGCGAGGGCCGCGTTTCAGCGCTGGCGTCGAGCCCGCGTGGGGCCCTGCAAGGCGGCACGGTGCCCCCCCCCCAAGTGGGTGCCCTGGGGGTGCTGGGGGGGGTGGGACACCCCAAGGTAAAGGGGTGCCTCGCAAAGCTGGGAGGCTGCGGACATAAGCGGCGCCCCCCCCCCCCCCGCTGCACCCCCCAGCCCCATTTGCATGGGGGGGCAACTTTCCAGCTGCAAAATGCAATGAGCTGGAGGGGGCTGCAACCCCCCCCCCCTCCCCCCGGGGCGGGCATTGCAACCGGTTGGGGGGGCGGGGGGGGGGAGCTGCAACTGGTTGAGGGGTTTGCAACCCCTGGGGGGCATTGCAATCGGCTGGGCGAACTGCAAGCCCCCCCCCGAAGGGCATTGCAACCGGCTGGGGAGCTTACAACCCCCCGGGGGAGAGTTGCAACTGGTTTGCAGAGGGTATTGCAACCAGTTAGGGGGGGTTGCAACGCCCCCCCCCCCCCCCTCCCCGGGGGGCATTCCAACCGGTCGAGGGGTTTGCAGCAAGTCCGAGGGCATTGCAACTAGCCTGGGGGGGCTGCAAGCCCTCGGGGGGCATTGCAACCGGTCGGGGGGGTCTGCAGAGGGTACTGCAACCGGCTGGGGGAGAGCTGCAACCCCCCCGGGGGCATTGCAACCGGTTGGGGGGCTGGGGGGGGGTTGCAACCGGCCCGGGGGGGGGTCTGCAAGCAGTCCGAGAGCATTGCAACCGGCCCGGGGGGTGCAACCCCCTCCTAGGAGCACTGCAACCCCCCCGGGGGCATTGCAACCGGTTGGGGGGGGGGTTGCAACCAGCCCGGGGGGGGTCTGCAAGCAGTCCGAGGGCATTGCAACCGGCCCGGGGGGTGCAACCCCCCCCCAGGAGCACTGCAACCCCCCGGGGGGGACATTGCAACCGGGCAGCGGGGATTGCAACCGGCTGGGGGGGGAGTGCAGGCAGTCCGAGGGCATCGCAACCGGCCGGGGGGGGGCTGCAACCCCCCGGGATCACTGCAACCGGCCGGGGAGGGGGCTGCAACCCCCCGGGATCACGGTAGCCCCCTGAAATCATCGCAACCGGCCGAGGGGGAGGGGGGGGCACCGCAGAGAACCGCAACGGCGGGGGCAAACTGCAGCCGGCTGGAGGTCAGCGCGGAGGGGGGGGGGGCTGGGGGGGGGGGGGGAACCGGACACCGGGGACGCGGACACACACGCGCTGCAACCGAGGCCCGCGCTACCCCCGGCCCCGCACCGGGAAGGGAGGCGGTGCGGAACGGCAAGTTACTTCCCGCACCGGAGGGGATGGAAGGCGTTGGGGGGGGGGGGGGAAGGTTGAGGGGGGGGGGGGTGTCCCCGCCGCCGCCGCCGCCACACGTGCCCCGCCGCCCGGGCCGCTTTGTCCGCGGCGCTCGGCGCGGCTCCGCCCGCCCCCGCGCGGCGGCCCGCCGGTGAGTGACAGCCTACCTGCCCGCCAATCTTCATCACACCGACACCGGCCTGACAGCGCGGCCGCCGCTCGCCGCCCGCCCGCCCGGCCCCGCCGCGCCGCCGCCGACACGCCCCGCCCCGCCCCGCCGCCGGGACACGCCCCCCCCCGCCGCCGACACGCCACGCCCCCCCCCCCGCCGCCGCCGCCGCCGACACGCCCCCCGCCGCCGCCGCGCCCCGAGGCCACGCCCCTCAGGCCACGCCCCCTCGCCGCGCCGCCGGGCGCCCCCTGCTGGCCGGCACCCATCGCACATACAACCCCCGTCCTGCAACCCCCCCCCCCCCCGGGCAGTGCTGAGCCCCCCCCCCCCCCCCCAGGCACCCCCAAACAGGCCCCCCCCCCCCCAAGCAGCCTTCCGACCCCCCCCCCAGCATCTGGGTCCTCCCCAGGGCATCACTCAGACCCCCCCCCCGGCTGCATTTGCCCCCCCCAAACACATTTGCCCCCCCCCAAACACATTTGCCCCCCCCAAACACATTTGCCCCCCCTCAAACACATTTGCCCCCAGCAGCATCTGCCCCCCCAACCATATTTCCCCCCCAAACACATTTGCCCCCCCCCCCAGCCACATTCAGAGCCAACCCCAGTGGCCTTTAACCCCCCCCCCGCCAACCACAGACTCCCCCAGGGTGGCACCCCCCCATCAAAGTCACCACCCCCCCCCCCCGGGGGGGGTCACCAACCCCCCACCCCCCCACCCCGACCTTCAAATTTAGGGCATTCCAAAAAATCCTGCCCTGGGACGCTTCCCACCCCAGGCCCTTCCTGCGGGATTATCCCCCGAGGCAAAACACTCCAATTTTGGGAGCGTCTATTAATTATTATTAATTTGAGGGGGGGGGGAGATTTCTGATGGAGCTCCCCCCCCCCTGCCTAAATTTTGGGCCACATGAGACATTACCCCCCACCCCCCTTCTCGCAAGGACCTGGAGATGAGGTTTCCATGGAGTTGCTTCCACTGGGAGCGCTGGGAGCACTGGGAGCACTGGGAGTGCTGGGAGCACTGGGTCCTGCAGCCAAATTTTCCCCCATTTTATTGCAAATGCCACAGGGATGGATTCTTCCGGATCAGCCCGGCCGTGGTTTGGTTTCTCCCGATTTTCCATCTCCTTCCCCGATAAAAAAATGCCATCAAAACTGGCTTGGGTAAGAAACGCTGAATTTCTGCCCGTTTCTTAAGGAATACGGGATGGGAGAGGGAATCACTCGAAACAGCCCCGGAATTCTTTCGGGATGGGTTAAAATCGGCTCCAAAGAGTTACGGCGGGACGTATGAGCCAGCGGCAATAAACGATGCGTAAGGGATGGCCGTAGGGTCAGGGGTGTGATGGGAAAGGTGGAAAAACGAGCTTAAATTTAAGGCTAGGAACCCAAAACGCCCTAATTTTCCCTCTGGAGTTTCCCAGGGCGAGCGACCGCTTGCAAACCCCCATTTCTAAATCCCTCCTTCCAGCTTATATCCCCCCCCAAAAAAAAAACCATCCGGAAAATATTTGCTCTGACATTTGCGCCTCCTACTTGAGAGCAACCTTTAAAATACGTCGACCTCCGTTGGGTCGGCCATGGGAGAGCGACCGAAAATAGACGGTTCATGCTCCGGCTCCATCGAGAAAATAACGGAGAGATGCAGGGGGTGGTTGGGATGCATCCCACCCCCCCCAAAAAATAAACCCCCAAACCAGCGTTGTGTCGCTGGGACAACCAGCGGGAAGTCGGAGCATCCCTCCCTGATCCTTTTGGAGAGGTTGGGGCAACGATTTCTAGGAATTTCTTGCCTTGTAAATCAGCCGACGGGATGGTTTTCTTCCCCCCGCTTCCCCTCCTTCATTACTATTCCACGGGAGCGAGCGAAGGCGAGGAGTCATAAAGCTGTCGCCGGTTGTTTCAGCCAGCTGGGGATGGCGGGCGAAAAATATTTCGGGTTTTTCGGAAGCTGGAGAATTTGAACGGGAGAGATAAGGGGAGGTGGATGGAAACCCCCTCGTCTTGGTACCGAAGGACCGCGGGATTGGCCGCGCTCAGCATCTCGTCTTGAAAAACAGAGATGAAAAGAGGGCAGGCACGCGCGGGTTGTATTTTAAGCCCCGACGTCGCCGAAAATGTCCGAGTGCTCGAGAGTTTAGGGTTTTCCTGATGCAGGGCTGTTTCTTCTGGTGCCAGCAGCCGTCAGCATCCCATGTTCGCTCCTCGAGCATCCCAAGTTCGCTCCTCAAGCATCCCAAGTTCGCTCCTCAAGCATCCCAAGTTCATTCCTCGAGCATCCCACGTTCACCCCCCCAAGCAGCCCTCGCTCCTCTTCCCTAATTTCTGCTGCCGATCGCCAAAGCAATTCCTCCGCTGAGTTTCGGAATCTCGCGCTCATCCTCCAGGAAAAGCAGCCAGGCCTGCCTGGATTTTTCCTCCGCAAATGCCAAAGCCGCTTCTTCCCTGGAGAGTTTTTCCCAGAGGTTAATTATCATCCCTGGTTAAAAGGCGCCTGATTTCCCAGTTGAATTGGCTCCGCTTCGACCTCCGGCCGTGGGGTCTTGCTCTATTTTTTTCCGGCGGTAAATTAAAAGTCTCCTGCACTCAATCTTGGGGTTTTTTTCCCCCGGAAAAACATCTTTCTGCTCTAACAGGTCACCCCTGGATGAGCTTTTTTTCGGTCAGATCTCATCCCGCCAGCCCTTAGCCCCCAGATCTGCAGGACCGGGGATGCTCGGCGGCGACAGCATCCCTACCGGGATGCAGAGCCTGGCTCTCCCGGAGGCTCCGGAAGGTCCCAAGCCGCTTCTCCTCACCCTGGACCACCCTCTGGTGACTTCAGCCCAGGGGTACGGGCGCTACCCAACTGGAAGAGCCATCCAAACCCCAAAAACCGCAAAACCCTCGATCAAACACCTTATTCCACATCCCTATCCCAAGCCGGAGCACGGACTGCTGGAAAACCTCCCTGAAATTAAAGCCCCTTCACCTGGGAGCACCCCCAAATTTGGGGGGGGGTTGTGCCGTTCCCCTGCCCCAAAGCTGGGGTGCGGGCATCTGGGAGGGATGGGGTTTTTGCACGCTCAAGTCAGCGTCGTAAATATATAATTACCGGGAACTAATTGGTGCTTTTTCAAGAGCAGACGGACGGTTCCTTCTCAAAAGTGACAAGCACTCGGAGCAAGTTTGCTAAAATATTAAACGTTTGGCAAGAGTGGCGGCGTACGTAACCGGCAATATTTACATTTTTACATAACGGGCTTCAGGAGAAAACAAATTACATAAGATATAGCGGTTTAGTCTCCGTCGTTTGACTGCTCCTCCATAAATAATTCAATTCTCTTTCCAAGATTGCATTATTGCCCGTGTCGGATTTCTCTGAGAAAACTATGATGGGATACTCTGAAAAATACAGAAGAGCGAAGCCGAGTAAATTATTAAATGATAGATGTTAAAAACGAGACGGGGTTTTAGGAGGCAGCCACGGCTGGGGCTGGGCTCCTAAGGCCGAGCTTTGTGGCTGAGCCCAGCTTAAGCATTTGCGATGGGTTAGAGGGGTCAGATAGCCCCTCCAAATTGCAAGCTCGCATCCCTGGGAGGATGTCCGACCCCCTCGGGAGTTAAAGGATGCTAAAAACGGATCCCTAAAGAAAACGTAGGACTTGTTTCGGATCAGATGCTGCTCCAAAACTGTCCCAGCTCAGACGGCGGTGGTACCCACCAGCCCTTCGTCCCTCCGGCTCAGGCACCGCCCCGCGACCGGGGGACGATGCTTCATACAAATCACCCGTTAAAATCCGTGTCGGATTTTTATAAGACATTTGGGATACAGATACTCTCCCACCCTTTTCACGACGCTCTCCGGTTACGAGTTGCAAGAAGAGAGGGCAAAAATCAGCGTCATCCAACGCAGCCTTAAAAGCAACGTAATTAACCTGGGACCGGACAGACAGACGGTTGTCTGTCCGAACCCAGTGATGCTTGCACCGAATCCGGGCTGAAGTTAAGGGATTCCCCAAATTTTAACTATTTAGCTCACGGAGGATTTCTATTAAAGCTGATTTCCCTCCGTTTGTGGTACTTCAGATACCCCACAGGACAACTCCTCTTCTGAAATATGTGTATTTTTACCTCTGCACATGATTTTCCCGGGAATAATAAGAGAGTAAACCCAAAAAGATTTACGGCACCGAGGCGACAGCATTATTTTTGAAGCCACTGTGCATCTTAAACAGTCTCAGACACACAAATAAGAGCAAGTAACGCTATGCCGATTTCACAGCTACTAATAGATAAATACACGGGAGAATGTAATCAAAGGCTTTATCGATAATCCATAGGCACAATGAGGATGTATTAAGAATAAGTGATCGATGTCAGGATGGCTCGATATTCCCGGAGGTTTCCCCATGCGAGGTTAAATAAGAATAAAGCTTATTTCTTGTGCGGGATTGACGGATGGATACCAAAGAAAGCTAAAGCCAAAAGAAAGGATTTTTCCCGTGTCATCGCCTCCGCCGAGCAGCTGGGGTCGAGTGGGAAAATACCTGAAAAAATGGGATTTCTCCCCTCCCCGTGCCAGCTGAGCAGGGGTTAATGATGGCTCGTGGAGCCGGGAAAGCACTTTGGGGTCCTTCCGGAGGAAAAACGCTGGATAAATGGCAGGTTATATATATTTTGATTAGAAAATCCCCGCTGCCAACTTCCTCCTTTTAAATGTTTAATTTCAAGGCGCAGTAAGTCCGCAGCTGGTTCTTGCTGCTCCTTCAGGCTCTCCCATGCAAAGTTAACTGCGAGCATCCAACTGACTGATCCTTTCCCGAGCATTTCCAGGATTTAAAAAAAAAAAAGGAGGATCTGGATGTTTAAAGTGACTTACCTCCTGCCCCTGGGCAAGATTTCGGAGTCTGTTTTCCCGGAGGCGCTATCGGCCGGTTGAGCTAGGGATGAGTTGGAGGGATACGCACCGGGGGGGGGGGGGGGATAAAAAAATCTAAATAATCATAAAACTACGCCTCGTACAAATACTGTAAAAAAAAAAAAAACAACCAAATTGGGGTTGATTAATGGGATAAGCCAGGCAAAGTAATAAAAAACCCCCCAACTTCTTTTTCACTTGGATATCTGCGGTAGTTGGGTACCAGACAGCCGGCAAAAGCGACGTGGAGATGCTGAATCCTGCCCTTTTAAATTTTGGCTCCGCCTGAGATGTTTCTTCCCCTTGGCTGGGCTTCAGCATCCCTTCCCCATCCTCGTTTCGCTTCAGTCCGCGACGGGAGCTCAACCTTCATTCCGCAGCATCTCTCTACCGAGCGATGCAAGCGCGGCGCCAACCGCCGGCACCGGCCCGGCTTCGGAGGAGCCGGTGAAGGGGGAAGCGGAGAGATGGTCACAACTCTTTAAAGATGCAAATTGAGAAGCAGCCATCATAACAAGAGAGCTCTGTTAATTCTCTTACGAGTATGCAGATTTCGACGCTGACTTTTCCTAGGCTTATTTGTTTTATTTAGCAACAAATTTAATACCGGCTCCCTGAAGCAAAGAGACAGACGGACTATAAACTTTGAATTTTGAGTAGCTTTACTTCCTTAGGTTAGTGTCATCTTTGATCTCTCCTGAAATTACATCTAGGAAAGTTTGTAGGGATTGAATTCTGCTTTTTTTACAGCCCTCAAAGCCATTTGATTAGCCGCCTTTTCATTTTTCTTTTTTTCTTTGCACAGGTTACCCAAAAGGATCTTAAATACCATCTAAATGATTCACATCCTTGGCGGCTGGAGTTATCTCAGAGACTTGCTGATGGACCTGAGAAAACCAAAGCGCTACGTAATATCTCCTCCGCAGGCAAAGGAAAGCAAAATAAGTTTTACGCATCCTCTGGGATGCAAAGCTCCCCAGGTCCGAGACCAAAACCCCAGGGCTGAAAGAAAATGGTGCCCTTGGAGAACATGGGGCAACCAGTGCATGGTTTTGGAAGGACCACGAAGTCACGACGTAGCAGAAAGGACTCATCTCCTATTTTATTTTTTTTTGGCCATCCACCGGCAATTACAAAATTAGGTTGGAGGTGAGGAGAAACGCCTGGCTGGGGAGGTTGCTGCAGCCCAGGGAAGTCCCCGAGAGGTGGGAGATCTCCATCCTGGGGTTGTCCACGGGTGGTAGGATGAAGCCATGAGTTGATCGAGCGCCGTGATGGCTGGATACACAAGAACATCCTTTCTACCAACGACCCTGAGGTGTGTGAAAATCCAAAATTTAATTTTGGGGTATAAAAGCCGCATCCTGCGTGCTCAGGACTCAGGGAGAGGAGAGCTTAAGGGCAATACTGCGACTTTCGGAGGAAGCTCCCAGGAGCCACGCTTTGACCTTGCGTACACAGGCCCAGCCGGTTCCCACCACGGCTAATTTCCCCGCAATCACACACAAATAAGGAAGGAAATTAAATTTTTTTTTTAAAAACAACAACAACAACAACATTTCCAAGCTGCCGCCTGGGGAACAGGGGAAAAAAGTCGATGCGCGTCAAATGAAAAAGGGTGAGAGCAAAGGTGTTGCAAGGAGCCGAGGATAAAACCGTAATTAAAACTGCGAACGAGCTTGGCTGCCAAAAAAACACAAAACTGCCTGAAAGTCTTAGGGGCTGCAGCGACAAATTCAGGCCGTTTCAGCAGATGTTGGTTGCTCACAGTCACCCAACATCCCACCATGGCTGGACGTTGCCATCGCCCAACCCTTTCCAATAAGGAGACATTATCGACCGCTCAATTGCGATTGAATTACTACGGATGAACATCTTACGGGCACATTAAAGTCTAATGAGCGGCCGGTGATTAATGCCATTACGAGGAATACCAAAAGAACTAATGATGATGAGCCACTTAAAGTGAAGTGTCGAGGGTTTAATTATCGATGACTCCTTGGTTTCTCGCCTAAAAACTCTTGGGTTGGAAGGAGGAAGAGGGTGACACGGGTAAAGGCAAGAGGTTCCCAGAAGCGACGACACAAGGAGGTCCCATATTGATACTCTTTTAAGGATAAGATGGATGGGAAATAGCATTTCTTGGAGAAACGTATGGGAAATAGAAGTTTCTTGGAAAAACATCTCACCATGGGCTTTAGCACCTTTGGGAATGCCATTATAAAAGAAAATTAGAATTTGTAGCATCTCCCCAGACCCTGTTCTTGCCTTTCTTTTTCCCTTCGACCTTCTTACATCCATTTTCCACCGGTTCTTTCACTCCTTCCTTTAGCTTTGCCTCTGCTCCATCACTTGCAGCACCCAGGGAGGGCTCTACAACCCAATTTAAGTCTCTCAGGTGGTTTCTCTCCTCCTTCCTCTCCTTGGCCGGATCAGATGTTGTCGCAATATCACCCAGGGGTTTTGACCCCATGGGGAAATGTCACCTCGTGTGGGCATGATGACATTTAAGCATCCCCAGAAGATGACTATAGGACCTATTTTGGTAGGGTTTTTTAGGGAAATTGCTCTGCAGTTGCTTTAATCTCAGAGAGCCAAGTATCAAAAAGCCTTATTTGTACTGATGTGCTCATTTACTGGACTGAATTAAAATTGTATTTAGTATAAAATGTCATCAAAACCAAAAAAACGACCAACTTCCTCCCGCTCGGGAGCGTTTTGAACCGTAAGAGGTGATGACAGAGACACCTCGTCTTCCTCCCTCCACCTTCTCCAAGTGCTTCTCGGTTGGGGTCGGAGTCGTCCCACCATGGGAAACGCCTTCGCTCCTCCACCTCCCACCAACGGGGGCTTTTCGGGGCTTTTAGAGGCATCTCCTCTTGCTGGGATGGGATTTTTTTTTTTTCATGCTAAAAGTGACTTCATATCCCATTTTATTATTTTTTTGAACGTTGCAGGATTTGCTCTGTTTGAAGTCTTACATCCTCATTTCCCGTCAGGACGATTAAAATTGATTTCCGCCATCAGCAAGAGAAAGATAATCCGAAGTGGGTTCCTGCGAGAGAGAGCTGTATCCCCACCGGAGCCATTACAAACCCTCTCCTATTATTTTAACTTTCTTTTCTTAGGGATTTCTCTTCGGAAAAGGGCAACTTAGCACTTCTCGGACATACGCGTCCTCCAAGAAGTCGGGGAGAACTATTTAACCTCATGTATTTCCATCGCAGAAAGTGGACCGGGGGATTTAAATAGCTCTTGTTTACCACTGCCACCCTCCCGGAGGTATTTTTAGAGGGGTAATCGGATCCTCTCGACGCCTTCGCTTTGCTTTCTTGGGCTCCGCATCCTCCGACCCCATCCCTGCACCTGTCCCGGTTTGTATCCGGGCAAACTGAAACAGGATGGATTTTTCCCATTGCATTAAGCTGGGTGCTTCCCGGTGCACCCGGAAGCTTTGCAGAAGGAGGACAGAGGGATTTGGGCTGGAAAACCACTTCCAAGGCATAAAACCTCCCGCCAACAAAGAAGATGTGGAAGTAACGGGCATGGAGGGCGAGCGGCACTCGGGGACCCAGCCGTGCCCGCCTTTACCCATCTCTTAAATCAATTAAACCTGGAATATCCTAAATAAAAAAAACAATTAAAATCAATTAAATAAATTTTTAAAATCAACTAAATAAATTTTAAAATTAATTAAATCAACTAAACCCCGAATATCCTCAATAATCTCCAAAATCTGCCAAAACCAACCCTAAAATATAAATAGCATCTTTCCAGGCTGGAGGATCCCGGGGCCCTGCGACCATCCCACTCCTGCGCTAGTTTGCAGCAAACCTCCGTAAGCAAATTTATGCAAATGAGGGGGGTTGGTGGTTCCTATCGCACCTCGGGGGGAAAACGATGGGTTTGCACCGATGCTGCAAGAGCTCAGCTTTCCCCGGCCGCTAAACCCGGGCTCCCAACCCACGAGGAGCCACCCCAAAAAGGGGGTCCCCAGCCAGGTCCCCGCCATCTAACAGCATCCCCATCGTAAGGTTTAAATACCTTTACAAGAGAGTAATTTAACGCCATCCCCAGCTTAAGCTCCATATCTACCGGGCGTGAAATTAGTTCCAGCAAGCTGCAAATTCGCCGCTAATAAAAATATTTAGCAATTCGCTAGTCTTTAAATCAGGAGCAGAATATTTTCTTGCTTGCATCAACGCCTGTTTCTTTTTAATTCTAATGTTTGAGCGTCAGGGAGCTCCAGCCGTAAAACTGCAAGTTTTACGACTGCGCGAAGAGTTTTAAATCAATTCCCCCAGCGCTTCCAACTCTGCCGCCGAGAGTTTGATCATTTAATATCATTTGATATTAGACCATGTTGGTCATTTTGGCCGCCGGGATGAGCCGGGCATGGTGGATTTGCAGTTTTTAACCCAAAAAAAGGCCATCTCGACCCAAACCCGCCCCGTTTCCGAGGGCTGCTCCTCGAGCGGCGTCTTACAAAAGAGCTTTGATCCATGTGATCCTGCCTCGCAGCCCTTGAAGGAAGGTGACCTCTCCGTCCTCCTGGGCCAAGCGTTTAATTAGCCTCGGCGCTAATTGCATCTTTCTGCCAAGCCCATTTCGTCCGATTCCAGCATCAGGATCTTTTTCATACCTTTGCCAAGAAATGCTGCAACGCCCTCATCTTTTCCTTGGGAAGACCCAGCCGCGGCGACGAAGCATCCTTCAAATCATTCCTCGGCAGGATAGCATCTCCCATCCATTGGAGACCACCTGAATTATTCGTGTCCAAATAAATCCTCTGCATTGGGTTTTGCTTGGCCGTGAGCATCCAACAGCATCCGGTTGACTCCGCTTCTCTTTATTTAAAGCACGGTATCGCTCGAGAGCCTTGCCGGTAAAGGCTTTATGGTACCTAGATTATTGATATCAAATACATTGGACCTGGAATTAATCGCTACCGCATCGTTTGTCGTCGGTTTGATGTGTCCTGTCCCAGCAGAAGGGTTTGGATGCAAACGCCACGTGGTGCAAGTCAAAAGTCTCGGAGAAACCTGGATCCGCAATACCAGCGGACGTCCCGACATCAACCAGTATCCTGGAAAAAAACACCACCACAAATATGAAGTTTCTCCCAGAGTCACGCAATCGCGGCAAACAATGCAAAAATCCTCAATTTCTGCTGCTTTCCTACATTTTTTAATTCACATTTTATGTTCAGCATTGTTTTTTCCCCCCCTTTCTGGTTGGTTTTTTTTTTTTTTACAGGTGCAATGCAACTCTGACCCAAGCAGTGAATGATACCAAATCCTAGTGGGTAAAAGCTGGGAAAAAAGCTAATTTTAGGACAGCAATAAATTACTCTTTGGCCGTAAAATCTAATCTTTGCATTCAACTGACCAGCTGCCGGAGCAGTCCCGTAAGGCAAATCCCTGCCGAGGCATTTCACACGCCGGGGCGAGACCGAGATAAAGAAGAAGGTGTTTCGGATGATGTGTTTCATTGCCGATGGGTTGAAGAAATTTCTAAGGAAGGTTGTGCTTGGGAATATCACACCAATGAGGGTTGTTTTCCCGGGTACCTTCTCCCAGTTCCTTAGCTGTGGATTTACAGTTTGCCTCCCTTGTGCTCCAAGAAACCCATAGCCCCGCTGCAACACCGTATGTGCCATATAAATAAATATTCCAGGGATATTTTTGGAGTGCGTTGAGCTGCCGGGCATCATCTCGTCTCCAAATCTTAGTGCTTGAGTTAGCACCAGCCCAACTACGCCGGATACAACAGATGGGATTAAAACCAACGAGCAGCACGGCTAAAACCTGGCCGCTGGATGTCGTTGCTGGGGCATATATCAGATTTATTCTTTGACCTCTGGGCAAATATCAGGGACGTGGCATGATCCAGCAGTGGGTTCAATAGCTGGATGATTCAAGCTCTCTGCTGCAACCTCTTGAACTTGCTTAACATTGTCGTTGGCGGCGTCAAGGAACTACCAGGAGGAGAGGAAGGAGATAATAAATAGTGAAAAGGCCCAGTCGATACAGGAATGGGTGAAAGATGCCGTTGTTAAAGCTGTGGATAAAAGGTAGATGGTAGAATTAGAATAAAAAGTAGAATTTTTCAGTAGAGGAAAAGCCTTGTTGGCTGACGGACAAGAACGATCAGTTTTAGATGGAAAGCCAAAGGATGGAAGAGGAATGGCAGAAAGAGAAGGGTCTCTATGAAAACAGGGCTGTGAAGAAATTTGGGGTTTTACAAACTACTGGGGTCCAAAAATGCAAATAAATGGGAAAACAGAGAAAAGCAAAGGGGGATTCTCAAACAACGGGAGTAAACGTGTCATTTCTGATTGCCAGCTGGAGCAGGAAGCACGGGGAGTGACGGAAGAGAAGGGCTGGGAAACCGCTGGCGAAGACGGACATCGTCAACGTGGGGTTTGCAGAGAGAAAAAAAAAAACCCTCTCTGGTGGGATTAACGGCACGAGACGGCGCGGGAAGGAGTTTGCTATCAAACATACGCTTTTAATATGTTGGCAGCCGGTTCCTACTCGATGCCAAGTAAAGGCAGGTGTCGGAGACAGTTTGCGCTCTGCTTGCCGAACCGGTTGATGTCACGCTGGCGACTTTGATTTCATCGCAGGAAAAGGCAGGTCGATGCCGCGCAGCATAATTAATCGCCGGTTTATTCCTCCCCTTGAAAGAAATGACAGAAAGAAAACAGCAGTTCCACGGCATTTGACGCAGCCAAAGTATCATCAGACTTCAAGTCGTTGAGAGGAAAAACCGAATCAATGTATTTACTTTTCTCGGGTTAGCTGGTAGACGAGCCCTGAGTACCGGCATGAAGTCACCCATCAAACTACACCGGCTGGAGTCTGATGGGCGAGATGCGATGGGGAAGAAACAGGATTTAAAAACAGGCAGAAAAATGGGGTGAAAATGGAAATCCCTCTTGCCTTGGTATTAAAAGATACTTGGTGCATTGACAAACCTCCTTGGCTTGGCTTGGAGGCCCTCGACCCCCAGTGTGGTTGTCCCACAGCAGTGCAAAACCCTGCCGTATCCAGCCCGTGTTTGTATTAACCAAATCTGCCTGCTTTTGGCCCGAAATATTTTGATGGTGCGGGCAGTTAAACTTCAGGTTTTTGGGGTCGAGACCTTGCTCCAACAGAGATGCTGCCTGCAGTGGGGTGGGCAGGAGCCGGCTGGCGGCTCGGGCCGGTGGCACAGCCTATGCAACGAGCGACGCTGGGTTAATTTAAGCACCGATCCGTCTGCAACGGGAGCAGCGTGGGGGAAAATTCCCGTTCCACCGGGAGCACCTCCCAGGACCGGGATGGGGCCCCAACCGCAGGAGGGGTAGCGACTGGAGGAGGGTCCTGTGAGCTCCCTGCCGCCGGGGGAGCTGGGACCGGGACCGGGACCGGGACCGGGACCGGGACTGGGACTGGGACTGGGACTGGGACTGGGACTGGGACCGGGACCGGCGTGCACGGAACCCAGTGGCGCGACCCCGCCTCTCGCGGCGCGGGAAAAGCCACGGCCCCGCCCCTTCGTCCCGCCCCGCAGCCAATGAGAAGCTGCCGGGCGAGGGTCGGGCGGTGCTGATTGGCTTGGCCGCTGCGGCGCGGCGCGGTTGCTAGGGGGAAAGCGGCAGCGGCGGAGCGTTATGGCGGGCACGGTGCTGGGTGTGGGGCCGGGTGTGTTGGTGCTGCAGCTGCTCTGGGGCCTGGCGCTGCTGCTCTGCCTGGCGCTCTCCCGCACGGCCGGCCGGGCCCGGTGAGCGGCGGGAAAAGGGCGGGGGGATGGGGGTGTGGGAGGGAAGGGAAGGGAAGGGAAGGGAAGGGGGGGCACGGACGGACCAGGCCGGGCCCGGTGCTGAGGCCGCTCCGCCCGCCTCTCCCCGCAGGTTCGCCGTGGTGCTGGTGACGCTGGGGGCAGCCGTCCTCAGCGCCGCGCTGCTGCTCTTCCCCCGGGAGGACGAGCGCCCGGCCACGGCCGCCGCCGATGAGGTGAGCCCACGCCGAGGCCTGCGTGGCCGAAGTGGGCCCGGGTGTGGCGGGACGTTACCTCAGGGAAGGCCCCAGCTGCCGCCCTGAGGCACTGGGGAGGGGGCTCTGCCTCGGGGCTGGCCCCCCCCCCCCCCCCCCGTGGGTGCCCCGGGGACGGGGATCTGCCTCGGGGCTGGCCCACCCCCCCGTGGGTGCCCTGGGGATAGGGCTCTGCCTCGGGGCTGGCCCCCCCGTGGGTGCCCTGGGGGTGGCCCTGTGCCGCCTTTTCAGCCTCCTGCAGGCTCCTTCTCTGGCGCAGGCTCCCATCAGTGCGGGCTGTGTCGCTCACGGAGCAGGGATCTATTTATTTCTTTACCAAAATCCCTTATTTATGTACCGTTAGATGCGACCCGTGGGGTTTCGCTCCGATTCTCCAATCCCCAGGCCCAAGGGGCTCCGTGCAGGAATCGCACTCGTACTTCTATCCTTCCCAGCTCAGCCCTGAGCTCCAGCAGCTTCTGCTCCCCCTCTGCCACCCCCCTTTCACAGCTTGGTTCCCGGCTTTCCGTGCTCCCACCTGCCTCCATCTTCCAGCACACCCCGGAGCACGCCGATAGCCACGTGGCAGGTAGTTTTGATAATTTTCCTTCTAATTCTGGAGCCTTTCGCTTTCCCCCAGCTCTGTTCTCTGTTTTAAAGCCCGGTAACCGCTCTTCGGCTCTCTTGTCAGTTATTATCGCACTCAAGCACGGAGCCGTCTGTGGTTTTAGACAGCCCCTTGTCTGTGTTGTCGGGCACGGGGATCTCCCCCAATTTTGGGTCGCATCAGGCTGCCTGCGTGACCGCTGCCTGAGCTGCCATCTTGAGCTTTCCCAGAGCTCTTTGGGCTTTGAATACACAAAGTTTGGTGGCGTTTTAGGTGCCGTTTCCTCTGTTCTATTATTAATGCACATTAATTATTGCTCTCCTAGATCTCAATCTGTGTAAATCCCTACTAAAGGTACTTGTAAGTTTTTTTTCTTTTCTCTGCCTTGCATGAGACCTGCTCGTGTAAAGGTTGGAAGCGAGATGAAGGGCAGCCGAGCGCGTGTTTGTGCCCGGGAGGCCAACAGAATTGGAAAGCTTATTTTTTTTTTCGGATCTTCAATTGGACTGACTATCAATAATACATGACCTGGGCTTTCTGCGCCGAAACTCTGCTAATTGGCTAATTAAAAAGTGAAACGTGCAGAAGAGGCCAACGCTTTGCTCACAAGAGACTCTTTCTGCGGCAACACCAAGGCTGAGCGTGTGCTAATGCGATTTATAAAACTGAGCTGGGGGTGAGCGAAGCTCTGGAGTAGTCTTGGGAGCCGAGAGGATGATTTGATAACCAGCCTTCTCGCGGTTGGCTTCTCATTGTGTCTTGCCTTGCCGGTGTATCTTCTTTTTTTTTTTTAATCTTTTTTTTCTTTTTTTCCCCCCATTTCCCTTCTAAAAGGGAAGAGTTGTGCGCAGCTCCTTGCAGCGCTGGCAGGTTTGTAGCTGGGGAGAGCTGCTGCAGGTTTTGACTCGTGTTTCTTCCCTGTGCTCAGTACCGTGCCGCTCCTTTCCGTCACGTTAGCTTTCCCACGAGTGGCTTTTTTCGGAGGAAAGGGATTCTTCTTTCAATCGTTTGATGCGCACCCCCGCTTCCCACAGAGAGCACCCGTGTCAGGAATGAAAAGCGAGGGGAGAAAGCTGGGGGAACCCCAAAGGTTTTCCTCCTGGGGTGATCTTCTTGGACAGTCCTCTTTTCCAGGCCGTGGCGTGCTCCCTCCAGGCTCCTGGAGCAGACCGAGGCTGTAAAGTGTGTTGTGGTCTTTTTTTCTTTTTTTTTTTTCTTTTTTTCCCCCGCTCTTCGCAGATCGTGGACACCTTCTTTATCGGCCGCTTCGTCCTCCTGGCCCTGATGAGCCTGGTCTTACTTGGGTGCCTGTTCCTGCTCCTGATTTACCACCTCATGGAGCCGGTGTACGCCAAACCGCTCCACAGCAGCTAGTGGCAGCCGGCGGCAGCAATCCCCGTGAAGAGGAAATCCTTGATTTCATGGCAATAAACCAGGAAGGGAGACCAGGAGACTGTTCTGGAGGTGAACGCATCGATTTTTCCGAGCTCAGAGAGAGCCGGTGAAGCCAGTGAAGTGTGTCGCTTGCACCCAGCGTGGCGTCTTTCGTCTTTAAAAGCAAAGTTTGGACTGGGCACGAGTGCCTTCGTCTCCGGAGGCAAGCCTCTGCAGGCTGCGAAAGGTGCTTTAACCTCTCTCTCTTTTCTCTTTTACAGGAGAGTTGAAATCCATGCACTTTGTACTACACTTGATTCAATGAATTGAACTTGAACCGAGATGGTTTGTTATCGTTATCCGCAAGAGATGGTTTGTTACCATTCCTTTTTCACCTTAGTTTAATAAAAGTCTCCGAGAAACCCCTGACTCAGTCTTTATTTATTCTCCAGGAACGTCACCTTTTTGCCACCTTTTGGTGACGGTGTCTCTGAAAACCACCGCTTCCCGTGGCAGCCGTGGGGTTTTTTGGAAATGCATTGGGGCCGGATTGTTGGGGCCGGTCCCTTTGACTGGAAACCTGAGGCTTCGGAGCGAGGAAGGGAACAACACGCACAATAACGCCAGAACAGGCAAATTAAAATCTCCCCTCCGCGAGGAGGCAGAGGAAAGCCGGGTCTCGCCTCCCCGCGCTGAAAAATCCTGCCAGCCCACGAGAAAACCCTCTTGCTTTTCAAGGACCGTGCTGCTGCCCGAGTGTCTCCCACGTGTGTGGGGACCCCACGTTGTCATCCTGAGTGGGGAGCCCGAAGGCTTACGGTTTCTGCTACCCTGAAACATAAAACCATTGCTCGCACTAGTGCAGATCGCTGGCTGAAGCCGGTAGTCGACTCCGATAGCTCTCCTCTTGGGGGAAAAAAACCCCACTTTTTATGTTTTTTCAGCAGCAGCGATGGGGTCAAATCCCATTTATCTATCTCCCTATATTTTTTTTTTCATGGAAACCAGGGGGAACAGCCCCGCTGAAGCGGAGCGGGGAGGCTGGGCCAAGCTGTCAGCTGGCAGATACCTCGGCCTCCTGCCCGCGCTACAAATCAATCTGTTGATAGCGGCGGCTCGCGCAGGCTGGGTGTCTGTACTTAACTAGCAATAATTACAGCTTCGCGCTGTCTTTAGCCATCCCTTAATAGCGATGGTTTCTTTTCTTGCATGAAATCTCACAAGGCTTTTCAATTGCTTGCAGGAGAAAAGCGTTTCGGTGGCCCGGAGCGTCGCGTGACCCTTTCGGAGCGGGGAAGGAGCCTTTAGCATCCGTACTGCGCCGGGGAGAGGTTCCCGCAGGTGCCCGGCGGCAGCTGGGTGAGGTGAGTTACGTTACGGCTCACGTTTTTCCAGCCCCGGAGGGATGGAGCCGCTCAAGCCTTTCACGGTTGAGCAGGCAGCGGGTATTGCCGTGAGGTTGAAGCCGAGTGCGAGACAGCGCCGCAGCCCTGAGCTGTGTTCAGGGGCAATATAGCCAAAAACCTGAGGGCAAGAAACTCACAGCTTTCATCCAGATTTGTATTTTTTTTTCCCTATTTTAGAGGTTTTTTTTTTTTTTGGCCTTTTTTTTTTTTCATTTTGAACTGAAGATGGTGAACAATAAATAAAAAAACCCAGCTGGCTTCTTCCAGCCCTGTCCTGACAGCTGTCAGTCACAAAGTATCGCTATCAGGACATGAAAGATTAATAAGGCAGAGCTAGCGGGCTCGCAGACGACAATTCCCCTGCAGAAAATGCCCCGGCACCCAGGAGCCCTAACTCGGTCAGCTAAAAATGTGTAAGTACATTGCAAAAAAAAAAAAAAAAAAAAAAAAAAAAAGGCAGAGGAGAGGTGTATCTGCTTTCCGAGCCGCGTAAACGCTCAATCCTTTCCTATCCTGAAGCCTATATCCAAGGGAGTCGAACTATCGTGTTAAGGAACACGCCGAGCATTTATGCAACACAAGCGCGTCGGGTCTCTTGGCGATTTTGAAGTTACGCCTGAAACAAAATTCATATTTAATTCATCATCTTAATAACATTTATGAACACGAAGCTAGTCTCGCAGCTCGCTCCGGCTCCGCGCCTGCCGTGTCTTTATTCCCCGCGCTTGTGCGAGAGCGGCGGGCTGCTTCACGGAGCTTCGGTGAGGCCACGGCAGCAAACCGCGCCAGCTGGAGCGGCGGCATTTTGCCAGGCTTCGAATCCGACGAGCAGGGAAACTGTGGCAAAAGCAGCCGGGGCACTAAAAAAAAAAAAAAAGAAAACCAAAAAAACCAACCCTAAAAGCAGAAATGTGAAGCTTCTTCCAGTTTTGCGCCGTAAATAAACCCAAGATATTTGCTTTTTCCGTCCCCTTGAATCTGTTTGTAAGTAAAATCAGTCAAAAGGCTAATCATCGGGGGGGGGGGTTATTTTGGGGAGAGTGGAAAGCTGCGCTGCCTGAGGGACACAGTGGCTCCCGCACGAGGAGGCCGTTCCAGCCCTTTCCCAAAAATCCCGTTAACTGGGGAAAGAGCCCTGTGTGCTCTCGCCCCCCCGCCTCCAAGACATTTCGAGCTCCGTCCTTATCCGTCGTCAGCCTCGGCAGCGGGGAACGACCGGCTGGATGAACTCAACCCGGGCTCTCTCCGTCTATTTATTTATTCTGGGCAATTCTGCTCCTCCCTGCGCAGGGGCTTTCCAGACAGTTCCTGTTTATTTTGGGGAAAGGAAAGACCGCGTCAAGGAATTGGTATGAGCCGGAGCTGCTTTCCAGCCAGCCCCAAATGGCGATTTATTTTTTTTTTTGCTGCCATTCCCCACCCAAACCTTCGGCTCCTGGAGGATAACCCCTCGCTAGCACATCCGCCTCCATCTAGCACCCTGATCTTTTTTTTCTTTTTGCAATTAATGTGTAGCGGGAGGGCTTAAATCCCAACCTCTCAGTCGCCGGCGAAGGCGTTGGGAGCTCGGGAGATGTTATAGCCAAGGAGCCCTGCTCCGGCCTAGCTTTCTCCCAAACCTTGTGAGCAAATGATCCCAGCTTTCTTCTTGCAGGGTGGGAGCGCCGGGTGCTCCACGTCCGGAGGCGCCAGCCCCCACGCAGACGAAAAATCGTGCTAAATCCCGGCGAGAGAAACCTGCCGTGCCAAAAGGGATGTTTGCACCAGATACCGCCCGCCCCGGGAGGAGGGCGGCCAAACTGCTTTCAGGTCAGGTGGGAAAACAGGCCTTTTCCCCCCCTAAATTCCCTGCCTGGCTCGTTAGAACCAAGCAGGGATGCTCCCGCACCAAGCAGGGATGCTCCCACACCGGGATGCTTGTGCGACCCGAAGGTGGCTGCTCCTTTCCTGCCTGATGCCGGGCGGTGAGTGGTACCGGAGCGCGGATGGAAGGAGAGCGAGCGTCTGCGGGAGAAAACTCCTCTTCTTGATCGAAGGTCCTTGAATGACGGCAATTCCTCACGCCTCGTGCCGCACTCTGCCGGCACTTAATTACCCTCGCTGGTAAAAGCTGGCCTCTTATTTCCACCTTGACTTTGCTGACTTCAGCTTCCCTGCTGTCGAATCCCGCTTTGCCTTTGGCTGCTAATTAAAAAGCCCTTCAGCGTTTGCCGGCTGCTCCTTGCATAGGTAATTACGGACCGTGCCCCAGCCACCTCGTCACCTTCACGGCAGCCCGGCGTACCGATGGCATTCCTCCCAAAATACGTGCAACCCCTTCCCGGGCCGCCTCCCGGCGAAGCTCAGCCGAAACGGTATCACCTATAGAAAAACACCCAGGCTCCGAGTTTACCAAACGGGCTCCTAATGAGCTCATTTCAGGCATGATGGTTTTTTTTTTTTTCCCCATCCACAGGACAGCAGCGGATGCGTGTTCGTGCTCTCCTGGCTCGCGCAGCCCCCTCGCCGCGCCGAAGGGGCTTGTGGCAGGGGGAAAAGCAGCGGCCCCTTCTCCGGCGGAGACGAGAGGTGAGTTGCAAGACTTCTCCCGGAGGAGCTCGGCTGGATTTAAACAGTCCTTTGGCTGGGGCAAACCCAGGGGATCCCCCCCCCCCGCCTTCCCGCCCACCCCTCAATCTCTAAAATCTCGGCGAGATCTAGGGTTTTCTTTGGCATTTGGCTCCTTTTCTTTTTCTTTTTTTTAAGTTTAAAACTGCTGTGGGCCGTCTGCCCTTTCTCCTCGCTCCCAGCAGCGTAGCCAAGGCTGCTCAGACTTTCCAAACATGAGCAAGATGCGGCCCCAGGCCTAAATTTGTCCCGGAAAAACTAGGAGCAGCTGAAAGAACAGGCAAGGAGGTGGGGCGGGGGGGGGGCACGGAAAAAGGAAGAAAAGGGGGGAAAAAAAAAAAAAAACCCCAAACCAACTTGCTTTTGCAATAAACCCCTGCGTGTGTCAGGGCTCGGGGGATTTTTGGCTTGAAAACGTACGTCAAGCCCCGCCGTCCTCCTCCGCAAGGTGGATGGCAAATAAGCGAAGCGAAAGCTCGGTCCCACGTGCACCGAAATAACCGTCCTCAGCCCAGCGCCTGGCATCTCTGCTGGCATCGTTGAGCCTTGCGCTGCCAGGAGCCGCGCGGCCCGGGGATGCCGCGGTGGACAGCCCCTTCGTCTCTGCTGAGGACAGACCCTGTCGTGACGCCTCTCCCTATGGCTCCGTCAGGGTTTGCCCCGGATGGGGGGGTTTATTTCCCTGGGAAAACGGGGCAATTATGGATTTTGCTTTTCTCTGCCTGCCCCCCCAACGTTTCTCCCGCATTCTCCCCCAGGGATCTGCAGGCAACCAGCGAGTTTTCAAGCCCCGTCGAGCATCTTCGGTCGGCGCGGAGGGGACCGAAGGCCATCGCCCGTCCAGCCGCCTCGAACGCGCGGCTGCCGCTCTCCTGAGCTGCCTGTCCCCGCCGTGCTGCTCCATCGCCTTGCAGGGCTTTACAGGGAGCTGATCCAACTGGCCGGCAGGTTTTCTTCTTCTTTTTTTTAACTTTTTTCCTTTTTTTTCCCCTTCGCTGATGAAATCAGCACTTAATAAAATCACATCAGGCCCAGATGTTTTCTCCTCGGGTTAAGATCCGAGGAGGTGAAGTCAATTAGAGTTCAGATTTATACCGGGCATAAACGCAGCCCCTGGCATCCGATGCTGCTCTCCCCTCGGCGGAGAGCCAGAGCTTGCCCGGGCACGATCCCTCGATGGGAAACACACCCCACGGCTCGCAAACGCCCCGTGCGCCCTGGCTCCTCGCAGATCAAAGTCGGGGGCCCCCCCCCATGAGCGCACAGCCGGCCCCCACCTTAATCGAGTGATGCTGCCGGGACCTCCCAAACCCACCTCTGCCCCGGCCAGCGGCGCTGGTTTAACCTCCCCGGGGGTTCCCGAGTGCCTGTCGCACGGCTCCTCCTAATTAGGGGGTGTCTAACGAAGACCGTCAGCCGCCCGCGCTGGATTGAGAGCGGCCACGGGTGCGAGCTGCTGTTTGCGGTGGCGCGGGGGCTGATGCGTGGCTGCGGGTCCTTTTGGGGCTAAATGGTACGAATTAGGAATCGTAATAATCAGGAAAAATGCTGGTTTGGGTTTGGTTTTGTTTTTTTTTTTTTGCAGTGGGATGAGACGAGGAGCAAAACCAGCTTAATTTGGCCTCAGCGAAAAGCCTGGGGATGCTCTTTACGTAGAATAAGCGGCGCTTTGTCGGTGAGGCGGTGCCGTAAGCGATTTGGCGCGGTCCTCCCGGTCTGACATCCTGAAATACCGAGCGCCGGGATGGGGCAGGCTTGCACGTGGAGAAAAAGCAAGAAGACGGGCGCGATCACCGCCCCCAAATTCACGCAGACCTGGCCGAGCCCCGCCAGGAAAGGGCACGGAGCGGCAACGCAGGTTTCGCACGTTTTTATTAATAAAATGGCCGACGGCGAAGAATCGGCCCAGAAAACCGGTCGGCCGGGGCCTTCGGACTGCTCCTCGCCGCTGCCTGCCTCCGAAGCGAACCCACGGTGGCGGTACGTGCCCGCGGGGCCGTGCCTGAGGCCCGTGCCTCGGCTCTGCCGAGACGAACGTGTTCCCGGTGTCCCCCAGCCTCTCTCCTCCCTCCGGGCCTCTCGGCTCGGGGCGGTTCGCGTTGGGAGGGGGGATACATCAAAACTCCTTAAACCTGCGGGGAGAGAAGCGAGCGGCTGAGCGCGGTGGGGGCCGTTCGGTAGGTGTTTTGGGATCAACGACGGGTGCCGCGGCACTGCCGGAGAGATGGAAAGGGAAAACGGCTCTGCCGGGCGATCCCAGCCCCATCTGCGCCGCAAAGCCGGAGGAGAAGCGGGTGCAAGGAGCAGATCCAGCCACCGTTTTGCCTCTGGCCAAAGCTGAAACGTCCACCAAAAAAAAAAACCAAACCCCCCCCAGCGTTTGCGCCTCCTCTCTGCAAGCGGCTCCGGAGAAAACGCACTCCCCAAAACTCCTCTAAGGCATTGCGGTATTTCCACAAACCGAGCCAGCTTGCTTCCCCCAGCACAAAACAGCCGGATTTTGGTGCAAACGGGGACGCTGCCAACCCGGCCAGGACAGTCCTCGCTCCACCCAGCCCCGGCACAAGAAAGCGGAGCCCGACAGCCCTCCACCGGCGGCCGGAGAAGGAGATTTGGGCCGCACTTACCGCAGCGCGAGGCCCAGACTATTGGTCTTTCACCTGCAAACACAAGACATAAAGGACCAAACGTTTTCGCTGGGGGGGCCGGGGTCTGGCACCCCCACCGCTGGTCTGGCTGCAGCCCCTTTGCCATCGGTGCTCACGGCGGGGGGGCTTCGGTGGCAAGTGGAGACGGGCCAGTGCTGATTTGGAGATTATTTATACCCTCGCTGCAGTGATTTGGCCGCGGATTTGATTAGCGAGCCCGGACTCTGTGTAATCAAGCTCATTAGCACGGGTGGGCAAGTCAGCCTATAAATTCGGCCGTTTCAAGTGCATTAATCAATGCCAATCAATCGGGCGTCTGGGCTAACATCTCGTAAGTCAGCCGGAGCCAAGGACACGCTGCCCACCCGCCCGTCCACACTCTCTTCCCCGATTCGATCCTTTGATTCCCAAATCTTGATCTCGGCCCTTAAATTATCAGCGGAGCGGCTGTTTCTAGCCTGAGCCTGCCAAGCGAAGCTCAAAATCAGGGCGAATCAGGCTTGCGTTTGCATTTAATCCTCGGGGCTCGAGCGGAGATACTCACACCGAGCTACTTCCCATCCAGCACTGACTCTGTTAGCTGCACGCTAGAGCTACAAAGACACAAGGACGGCGTGTTTAGCACCGAGGGAGTTTCGGGAGGCGCTGGATGGCTAAAATCCCCCGGGTGTCTGCCCTGGCTGGAGGTGGAAACGTCTCTTTGTCCCCACAGGAGCGAGACGTTGGGCAGACGGCCTCGCAAAGCCCGACGCGATGCCCGCGCGGAGATGCAGCAGCGACAGCAAAGGATAACAAACGTCTTTCCGGAGCGGCACTGACGCCGTGTTTTGGCATTGCGGGACCGGAGGCCGGCCCGGGGCGGTACGTACGTACCCTCTCTTCCTCGCCATGTAGCCGCACCATCCGCGGATCTCTTTGACCACCACGCGAGCGAGGAGCTGCGAGAGGAAAAGTGGAGGATTGCCGCGGGGCCGGCGGCTCTGCAGCCACCCGCCTCGGCGTGAGCGTTTCCATCGCCGGGAGATAAATTTTAAGGCTCTTCCTAGGGAAGGTTGCATGAACTAAAACCGTGCGTGGAGGTAGGCGGTTGGGAAGAGCCAAGTGAACGGAGGCAAAGGTTTGGTGTCGATACAGGGCTTTGCAATTTGCCCTGTGCCTGGCTGTCTCCCGAGGAGCATCCCTACCCTCCGCCGGCGAGCGGGCGGCTAAAAGGGAGCCCTCGAATATCCAGGGTAGCAAAACGAGTCGCGCTGACGAGGAACCTACCAGGCAAGCCAAGACATCGGCTGCTATCAACATATAGAAGACGTTATTCCAGCCCGTGGGGGAGATGAGCCCTGCAAGCAGCGGCCCTAGGGCGGCACCTGCGAGGGCACACGAGCCACGTTAGGAGATGCCCTGTTCACGGGGGAGAGGGGACCAGGACCCCCCGCCCGCAGCATCGCCGTGCCGGGAGGGGGGAAATCGGCGCTGGGCATCCCCCAGCCGTACATACCTATGGATCCTGTGCCGTCAATGATGGCCGTGACGGTAGAAAGGGCTTTGGCATTTCCTTTGAGAGACTCGTGGGTTCCCTGTAGGGATGGAGGAGTAAAATGTAAGGAGGAAAAGCGGTTTCGGGGTCCACAGCCGGCAAGTCCTAGCATGAGGCCTTTCACAGCCCGGGAAGCAATTTCCATGTATCGGACCCAGCCGTGGATGGGAAGACTGAACTCGGACGCTGCCTGCAGCCAAACCACGGCAAAACCGGGATCGCCAACGGCGGGCAGCAATCCCAAGTGATTTCCCAGCAAATTTTCCACTCTGTGCTTAGAGGGAGATGCAGCGGGGCCGGAGCAGAGTCACGCGGCCAAGGTGAGAAAGCAATAGGAAAAAAAAAGCCGTGTTTAAGGGAGGCTGCGGACCGCAGCGTGAGGTGTGACAGCCCTGCCCTTCTCCGCCGGGCTTCACAGGCATTGGAAAACAAAGCTAAAACGCAAAAATCCCAGCAGACATCCCTCTGGGAAAGAGGGAACAGCCTTTGGGTGTGCAAGGGCAGCGTGGCAGGGTCTGAGCTGCGCCTCTTACCAAATCTGCCGAAACCGCTGTTGTGATGAGAGCGTAGGGGCCGTTAACCAGAGCGCCGCAGACGATCAGCATCGCTGCGAGGGACGAGACGGCCGCGGAGGTACCCGGGAAGAGATGAAATGTTTAAGTGCAGGGAACAGCAGGACGTCGGCTCCAGCGTCCCCGGCCCGTGTGCTGGCATCGCTGTCCCGCACGTCCACTGCCTGCTCATCTCCGTTTTCCCCAGGAGATCTCATCCAGCGCCACCCTCCCCCAAATCCCAGACCGGGAGCCCGGCTCGAGAGGAGAAATAAAGGCAGGTGAGTCGGCGGCACCTCCCATTGCCCCTTCGGTGACGGGAGCTGGCTGCGCCGAGGAGCTCCTTACCTATCGATGTGCCGATGCCGTTCTGGCCGATGTGGTTATACAGGAACAGCTGGAGAAGAGACACGAGATGAACCAGTTACGGCTGTTCCAGCTGTTTTCCCAAGTGTTTGCCTTGCGGCAGCACCCCGGGGACAGGACGGAGAAGGTGAGGACCTGAATTATCGCCAAGCTTCGCAGACACCCCACCCCCCCCTACACACACACACAGCGTTTGAAGAGGAGAGCACCAGCCAGGACGGGGAGCCGAGCGCGCCCTTGGCTCCGCGTCCCGCCGTCTGCCTGCCAGATGAAATACCTGGCAGCTGGCAAACAGAGGTGCCGCCGCGATTTACGGCCCGGCGAGGCTCGCACGCCTCCCCGCCGGCTGAAGCCAGACGGTAATTTGCCCCGCCGGCACTATCGGGGGAACGCAGACGTGATGCGGCCTCTCCGCTTTTCGGCGCGCACCAGCTTCATCGGAGGGGAGAGGTTCGCAACCCAGAGCCAGCCAGGCTTGGATTACAGCTAATTAGCCGCGTTTTTGTGGCAGCGAAGCCAAACGAGCTCCGTGCAGGTGCTCGGGAAGGACGTCCCGGCCAAGAGCCGGCGGAGCGTGAGGCTGTCGGCACGGGGGGCTTTTGGGATGCAAAGCAAAGAGAGAAAAGCTGAACCGGCTCGGCGGGACCCCCAAGGCTTTAAGACAGAGCAGGGTTATGGCAAGATGGAGGGGAAAAAAAAAACCCTGAAGGGTTTTTGGGACCCTAAAGGGTTTTGGTTTTTTTTTTTGGCTGTCAAGGACTCTACAATCCCCTCCTAGCCTCCAGATCTGGACGTGCACCCCGGGAATATCTGGACACGTGGATCCATCCCAGCTCTCATCTCAGCCCGAGCGCGTGGCCAGCTCATCCCAGGCGCTTGGGAAGAGGAAGGCGGCCGTGACTCAAAGGAGCCAGAGGAGAGGAAACCCTCGTGACTGGGGTTTTCCCCCCCCCCGCCGCGTGACAACGCACCATGGGAGCAGCGACGACCAGCATCACGCAGCACGTGGTGGCCCTGCCGCCGGTGTAGTCGGAGATGAGGCCGGCAAAGATCCCCCCTGCAAGAAGGAGTCACAGGTGTCGATCACGCTGCCCCAGCAGCAAAGCTTCGCCCTGGCTTAACCCAAAATCCAAGGGGATGCCGCGCTGCGGTGCTCTTTCATCCCCCATCTTTTCGGCGAGATGCCCCCGAGGTTAAATGTAATAATCTCAGAGCGAAAAGCTTTGATTTATCCCTGCCGCTTTCTCCCTGCAGATGGTTTCCCTACGCCTGCGTGCAGCTCTGGTCCCCTCCACGCTTCCAAAATGTATTCTTTCTCTAAGAAAAAGGAGAGCCTGAGGAAGCGAGACCCAAGGGAAGGTGTCGCGATGGTCACCTGCGTGGCAAAATAAAAGCGAGGGGCGTTTGCTGCTTGCTGAGTGCTATGAACGCTGAATAAACCTCACTGCAGCGCTCCAGGGAAAGAGACGGTGTTACCTGTGGAGGGGACTTTCAATCAAGGCCAGGATTGTCCCCAAATCATCCCCACTCCACCTCCCCCTCCGCCCGGGGTACGTGACGAACCTAAAATGCCCCCGACGTCAAAGAGAGTCGACAGGTCCCCGGCTTCCTTGGCGCCGAAATGAGCTGCGAGGGAGAGGAGAGGGGGTGAGGAGACGCTCCCCTCGCCAGGCTCGCTCCCGCCTCCCCGTCCCCAAAAACTCACCGACGTTCACGATATAGAGGGGCAGCCAGTAGAGGAAGGTGTAGCTCACCAGCTTGGCAAAGAGCAGGCAAAGGGAGAACTCCACCACGCCCTGGGAGGAGAGGAGAAGACATCAGAGGAGCCTCCTTTTCCCAAGATGGTGTGTTTTTCCCCCCCAAGTTTTCTGCCCGGGGAGCGCCCCGTCGATGGGGCGAGCTGCCCCGCCTTTGCTCTTTCCCTCCATCCCCGTCACGACGCAAGGGGCATCCCGTGACTCACGGGTATCCGGAGCGCCCCGAGGAAGCTGATGGCTTCGGGCTCCTCGGCTGGCTCCTTGGGGCTGTCGGAACGATCCGCGCTGCTCTGGCCCGAGATGCTCAGCGGTCCCTCGTTGGAGGTGACCGCTTCGGGATCCTTCTCGGTGGTGGTCACTCCTCCAGCATCTTCCTCGTCGGAGGCCATCTAAAAGCAAGCCGAAAGGAGGAGATGTGGCTCTCGTTGCTGGAAGGGGCTGAAAGGCCAGATTCGCTGCTGGGACGTGACCCGGAGGATGCTCACACCGGAATAGCAACGAGCATCTTCCGTGCTAACTGAACATCGCTCTAATTTCTGACGTTAATGACCTGACAGCCCGGTTGGTTCGCCGTAAACTGAGCGACCACCCAGCCCAGGACAAGGCCGTTGGGAATCTATTCGACTCACGTGATGCAGAGGCGGACTGCAGCCGACGTCCTCGGGATCTGCAGGGAGAAAGGAGATCCCGTGAGAGCCTGGAACCTGAGAACCCGCTCTCCCTCCAGCATCTCACACTGCAGGGGAGAAATGTGGGGCTGGGAACCCCCTGGGGCTGGGCTGCGTCTCCGGGTACCCGCTTCCCGGCAGTGAAAAACCCCGGTAAAATCCCAAAGGGCTTCCCAAATGTTTCCTAGAAAGACAGGCTGAGAGGAGTGACCGGCACAGGGGCTGAGCCTGCCTGGATGACCCCAAAGGGTGCTGAGCATCCCCGTGGTGGTCGGGTCCACATCCCTGCTTGCCACAAACTGGAAATAAGTCTTTGGGGTTGCCAAAAACGCTCGGAGACGGGTAAGGCGAAAAAATTGTGTTACGTTGGTCATCTGCTGTGCCCCCGGATCACGCCACTCACACTCCACGAGGAAGAAGAAGCAGATGATGCCCATGGCGGCGATGACGATGCCGGGCACGATGAAGGACAGGCCCCAGGCAGAGGAAACCCAAACGCCGGCAATGAGCGAGCCTAAGATGTTGCCGACGGAGGTGTGCGAGTTCCAGATGCCCATGATCAAACCTCTCCTGGCGGGGACAGAGCCGGGGTCGGTATCACCGGGGTGGCTGCCGGGGCCGACAGGGATGAGGACGAGGGGGGACGCGCCGGAGAAACACTCACTTTCCTTTCCCGAACCAGTTCCCGACGCACGCCACGACAGAGGGCCAGCCGGTCGTCTGCACCAGCCCGTTGCAGACCTGGCAAGAGAAGAGGCAGCATCACGCGGCAGCATCGGCAGCCGGTGAGCGCCGACTTGATCCGTGGAGCACAGCCCCTGCCCCGTTTCGGGTAGCCGGGCTCAAAAATAGCCACCCCCATCCCAAAGCTGTTGAGAAAACACTCGCTTTGGGGTTTGTTGGGTTTTTTTCCCCCCGCTGGGGCAATCCCGGAGGCGTTTGCGTTGTTCCCGTGGCTAAACTGGGAGCGGCTGGTGTTGCCAAACCGGCTGCCCTGCCCTGCTCGGCGAGACGGGCGCGCCCGGTGGTTTCGGCGCCCACGCCACGCGCGACCGGGTTTTGCGGGGAGCGGAAATGCCCGGCGTTCTCCCACTCGGAAACTGGGCCAGCCCGATCCCCGAAAACCACCGAAAAACCGGGATGAGGCCGCGGCGGTAAAATCCAGAGCCTGGGCATCCTCCACGTACCTGCACGACAATGAAGTACCAGAGGACATGGATGTCCCAGAAGTAACCGAGGCCGAAGAGCGCGGTGAAGAGCCCGCTCAGCACCATCCCCCCGGACAGGTAGTAGCGCAGGGGGAGACGCTCCCCGAAAATGCCACTGCGGAGAGAGGGAAGGGCGCGGACAGGAGCTGTCACGGGTGATGCCACCGATGGGTGTTATAGCACCGAGCCGGTACCCGAATCCCGAGCGGCTCCCAGCGCCCGGTTGCTTTCCCGTTAGCGTGACCCCATCCCCATAGAAACCAGTTTCCTGGCAGACTGGTGCAAACTGGTGTGCGGAGGGAAAGGGGTGCAAAGAACCTGGGTACCTGATAAACATCCCGATGGCGTAGGCCACCAGGAAGGCATTATCCAGCGCCCCAAAAAGCTCCTTGTAGTTATCCCCATCTGGAAAAGAAAGATTAGGGCCACGTCAGCCTGGCCCCCATCTTGTTTTCTCTCCCCGTGGCCGCCGGCTCGTCCTCATCCCCTGTCCCCAAACCCCTCCTTCCCGAGGGGCAGTTCCTGGAGCGTGGCCGGGTGCCCTCGGCGTTGGGACCCGCTCCCATCCCAGCCCCGATTTCACCACCCACTGCTGCCCTTTGGCCTGAGGGCATGGGGCAGACACAACGCCGTTTAATTACCTCCGGGTGCCTAACGAGCAGCCGGCCCCTTGCCAAAACCTCCAGCCGCGACCGGGCATGGCGGGGAGCCCGTCTTGGCTGCCCTCAAGGTAGTTTTAGGGGTGACTCGGGGTGGGGGCCTCAGCCTTACCGAAGGGTGCCCAGCTACACCACGTGCTGCTGTTGGAGTTGTTGCGAGGGTTGGGGCCCAAGGCCGAGCAATTGGGGTGCAGCTGGCTCTGCGGGGAGAGAGAAGGGGTGAAATAGGGGTGCCGGAGGAGCGCCCCGTCCCCGCGTCCCCTCTCCCCGCGGCTGGGGCGAGGTTGGAGCTAACCTTGACGATGCTGATGGGTTTTCGGGAGAGGTGGTAGCTGGTATAGCAGAGGAAGGTCAGCACCAGCGTCAGTCCCCGATACCTGCGGGATAAAGCAAGCGGAGAGGTCAGGGGTTGGTGGGACGGGGACGGGGACGGGTGGCCTGTCACCATCCCAGCTGGCAAAGCCCAGCCCGGCGGGGATGTCTCAGGCATCTCCAGCCTCGGTGCTGCTTCCCCCTGCCTCCAAAATTCATGCTTTTCGGAGAAAAATATCAGGTAAGGGGGATGAGAGCCCCCACCGTGCCAGGTTGAATCCGCTCGGGATGCGGGTGCGAATTTTGGACGCGTGCCCGCAGCTCTGCCGCTATTTAACCTGCGGGGTCTTAGAAGCGCACGGGAAAGGGGAAAAACGGGGTCGTTCCTGCTTCTTTCCCCGGCACAGTACCCCCTCAGCACCAAACGGGGACTCTTCTGCCGGATCGGTGAGCTGAACCAGCTCAGCCGAGCCAGTAGCAAGGCGACCAGCCCCCCCGCCCCCCCCAAAATAGCCAAGGAGGCGGCTTAAAAAGATCAACTGAGTTTTAGGGGGAGCACTAATCGGTGTTTCCCCCTCCTCGAGCCGCCGTCCCGGCAAACCACGGGGTGAGCAAGCGCCTTCCCGGCGTCACGGGTGGAAACGGGGCACAAGACCGCGGCTGATTCATCATCACTCCCGGCGTTAATTAAAGATGAGCTGGGAAAAAAAAAAAAAAAGCGGGGAGGAAGGGATATCCTGAGCAATACCCGCTCCCCTTCCTCCACCGAATAGCGACCTTATCCCTTTTGCTTGAATTAAATGCAGGGAAATGGGGGAAAATAGCGGGGAAAATGGGGTTTGGGCTCGGGGCTGGGAGCGCTGCTCCCAGCAAAGCTGATGGATGAAGCCTGGAGAATCCCAAATAGGATCCAGCACCCTCCGGAGCAGGATGAGCATCTCCAAGGGGCCCCATCCTGCATTTTGGGGGGGGTGTTTACGGCAGCACAGAGGATGCGAGCGGTCAGGGTGGTTGCGGCACTGAGAAGTGTCACGGGGTTGCTCCAAGTTTAGGAAAAAAAAAAAAAATATAAAAGCCTTTTTTTTTTTGCAGTTTTAGCCCATCCCGCTCCTCTTCGCAGTTTCACTTCTTCATGAAACTGCAGCGATTACAGGCACCCTGCAAACCCAGGACAGCTCTCTGCTCCCGGGGTGCCGGCTCCGAGACGGCACCACAGCAGGAAAAATGCCTGGTTCCCACCCCAAAAAAATAACTAAACCCCCCCCCCCCCCAAAAATCACCGCTGCTGCTGACTGCGGGGCTGATTCGAGGGGAGTGGAGAGGCCACGGTGAGGAAGGGGAAGAGAAACTTCACGTGCGGTGCCCGGCTCGGCCGGCTGGTTGGGTTTGTTTTTTTTTTACCCCAAATTGCAGCTGATGGAAAAGCACAGGGGTTGTTTGGCACCAGGCTTCCAAAAAATAGATATATTAAATAAAATTAAACCGGCAGCGGCCTCATGACCTCACCAAAAGGGAGGGGAACCAGCGGGATCTCTGTGTCGGCCAGATCCCACCGAATTTTGAGGGCGAGGGCCTGGCATATGCAGAGGGGCCTGGCATATGCAGAGGGACAGCTCAAGGCTCGCTGGGCTCTGCTCCCTGGGCTCTGCTCCCCGTCTTGGGGTCCCCCCCTGCACCCCTCCTGCCCAGCCCCACAGTGCCTGAGCGGGGCTCGGCGCCCTCCGTCCCCGGGATGGGGCCAGTTCCTGGCTCATGCTGAAAACCCCCCGGGCTCGGTGCCGGTGCTGCGCTGGATCCGGTCTCACAGTGGACCCGGTGCCCGAGGGGCGATGCTGGTCCCTGGGCGAGTGACCCCTGGTCCAGGGCTGGTCCCCAGCCCGGTGCCAGACCCTGGGCGAGTGACTCCTGGTCCAGGGCCGGTCCCCATCCCGGTGCCGGTCCCCGGGAGAGTGACCCCCGGGCCAGGGCAGGTCCCCATCCCGGTGCCGGTCCCCGGGAGAGTGACCCCCGGTCCAGGGCAGGTCCCCATCCCGGTGCTGGTCCCCGGGAGAGTGACCCCCGGGCCTAGGGCAGGTCCCCATCCCGCTGGCGTCCCTGCGGTCCCCATCCCAGTGCCGGTCCCCCGGTCCAGGGCCGGTCCCCATCCCAGTGCCGGTCCCATAGTCCAGGGCCGGTCTCCATCCCGCTGCCGGTCCCCGGGAGAGTGACCCCCGGGCCAGGGCAGGACCCCATCCCGGGGCCGGTCCCCATCCCAGTGCCGGTCCCCTGGTCCAGGGCCGGTCCCTATCCCGGTGCCGGTCCCATGGTCCAGGGCCGGTCCCCATCCCAGTGCCGGTCCCATAGTCCAGGGCCGGTCCCCATCCCGCTGCCAGTCCCCGGGAGAGTGACCCCTGGGCCAGGACAGGTCCCCATGCCGCTGCCGGTCCCCATCCCGGTGCCGGTCCCGTGGTCCAGGGCCGGTCCCCATCCCGGTGCCGGTCCCCTGGTCCAGGGCCGGTCCCTATCCCAGTGCCGGTCCCATGGTCCAGGGCAAGTCCCCATCCCGCTGCCGGTCCCCATCCTAGCACCGGTCCTTATCCGGGCGGCTGTCCCCATCTCGGTGCCGGTCCCCGGTGTGTCCCGTCTCCCCCCCCTCCCCGGTCCCCGCTCACCGGCTGTCCCGGGGGAGAGCGCGGAGCAGGCGGACGCCGGGGGCGAGAGCTGCCCTCATGGCGGGCGGCGGCGGAGCTGCCGGTTCCCCCCCCCCCCCGGCTCCTTTTCACCGCCCCGCTGGGGCCGCCGCTCCCCGCCCCGGCCCGGCCCCGGTCCCGCCCCGGTCCCGTCTCCTTCCCCGGTTTGCCAGCCCCGCGGAACCCCTCCTCGTCCGTCCCTCTCCTCAAGCCCCCCGAAGTACGAAACCGAAGCTTCCCCTCGATCCCCAGTCCCGGTTAAAAGAAAAATCGATTTAAAATCCGGTGCCGAGGAGGGGAAAAAAGCAAAGCTGGGCACCGGGGAGCTGGGGGGGAAGAAGTCCCCGGGGGGACTCACCAGGATTTTCCCCAGACGCTGTTCTTCCAGCGGATTTAACTTTCCCGCTCACTTTTTTCCATCCCCCCGAAAGGGCTTTGGTGCCCTGATTTCGGCTAAGCCGCCCCAGGCATGTTTCTGGGTTTATTCACAGGGATTTTGGGGAGTCCTGCTCTCCTCTCCCACAGATTTCACACCAGGAGCAATCCCCCCCCCCCCCCCCGGCTCCCAAAGGATCCCATTTACATCGCTGGGATGGAGCGGAGCAAGGGGCAGATCGTGAGGTGGAGGAGCAGCAATGGTTTTATTTAACCACGGTTCCTTTGAACTAAACCCCAAAGCAACCCACGGCCCTTCGGGAGCCGCTCCGGCCCCTTCGGAGAGCTGGAAACTGGGATGCCTGGGGTGCGAGCGAGGGCTTGGGGAACCCGCCGAGGAAATGCTCGTCCTCAGCTGCCCCGGCGCAAAGCCCTGCTCTGAAATCAGTTTAAAAAAAAAAAAAACACCAAACCACATAGTTGCAGCTTTAGCCCTTTGCTGCCCTGGCCCCGGCGCGTGCAAAAAAAAAAAAACCTCCCGGGGCGGATCCTGCCCTTTACGAATCTACCTCAACACCCCGTATTAGGTACGCCGGTGTCTTCCCCTTGACGCAAACGGCGGTTAATAAATAGCACCGGGCGCCAGGAATCAGTCGGTGAATGATTCTCCAGCGGGAACGGAGGAGCATCCCCTGGTTCGGCCCGCTCCGTGCTACCTCTGGACCGGGGTCGTGGGTTTGCTTCATGTCCGGTGGGCCGGTAACAGGGGAAAAAAAAAAAAAAAAAAAGAAATCACCTGGCACGCTCGGTCACCCAGCCTTCCTGCCGCGGTTAATATTGGAGAGGTGGCGGGAGGGCGGCCAGCAAGCAGTAAATATTAATGACGGGTTACGGTGCAAACTCCGTCCAGGAACACGTTACGCCCACCGGTGTCGGTTTTGGTAAAAACCATCTTGCTTTAGGCAACCCCTGTGGCAGCAGCACAGCCAAGGGTCAACGCTCACCTAGAGATGAAATAACAGGTTTTTCCTAGGAAAAAAAGCTCCTTTCCGGAGCAAAATAGAGGCCGTGGGAGCATGGGTCAGGTAGATGTTAGTGGAGGAGAGGTCCCCACCCAGAAGAAAGTGAGGGAGCAATAAATACCTGGCTCTGGACCATGATCCGAGAGGCAGGGGCTGGCAGGAGCCATAGGGAAAGGGAGAGAAAAGGTTAGAAACCCTCCCGCTTTCTAATCCTAAGAGGTATTGATCCCCCCGGGCGCCTCCTTTCTCCTCGTTTCCCCCTCCGACTGAGACAAACAACCCTTGAAAACAGTTTATTCCGCAGCGGAACGCCAAAATTCAAGCGCCTGCCTCTACACCGGCCCCGCAAAGCGATCGGCTCCTTCGCCCCCCGCGTTCCTGTCGACCCCGCGCGCGCGGAGCGAAAGGGGAGAGGCGCAGCTCAACGCTGAGCACCAGGAGCGGGAGAGCGAAGGCGCCGTCCTGCCAGACTGGAGGGGAGGGACAGGCAGGAGCAGGCAGGACGGGGGGCACAGCCCTGCTCTCTACTTACAACAGTCGCCGAAATACAGGGTAGAGGAGGGAGGACGTGGCTGCCCTCGTCACAGATGTTTCCCCGAGCGAGCGCAGAGAGCGGCCAGGCCTCGGAGCGGCAGCCTCGCCGAGGGGCTCCTGGCCGCGGGGTCGCAGGACGAGAGGACGGACTGCAGAGCGTGGCTGTAGGCTGGGCGAGAAGGGGACACGGAAGCGGCGTTAGGAGATGAGAGTTTCACTTACGGCCCGAAACCGGGCTCGACTTTAGCCTTTTACCGTAAAGCAGAGAGAGAGGAGAACTGGTTTTTAAGATAAATCGACACGCCTGTAAGTTTTCCGCACACTCTGCACGCTCCTGGTGACAAAGCGGTATGTGAGCCAAAGCAGGAAAGCCAAAAATTTTTTTAATAAAGTCCTCATTTTCTCTATATTTTCCCCCCCCCCAGAAGACGACTCCCAGTTGCTCAGCCACTTATTTTTCCAAGCTGTACTCAAGCTCAGAGCGCCCCGTCACCTAACCAACACAATTTCCACCGCCTTCGTGCGTCCTCCCAGCAGAAGGTTCAGCGTTTAAGGCAAAGAGGTTTTCCGCGCCCCTAACGAGCCTGTTCTGCTGCGTTTTCCTCATGGTTCTCCCCGCTACCGACAGACGTACGTATTACATAGGGGCTGGTGCTTTGCTGGGGGTGCCACTAAGCTCCCTGAAGGGACAGAGGAAGAGCTTGGGTCCAAAACAAGCAGCAGAGCACCCGACTCGCCCTTCTCCGGAGTCCATTTGTAGGAACGTCTCTACACAGCGGCCCAGGACCACGGAAACGTCTAGCCGCGTTTGATTTCTCCCTGTATAATCAGGGATCCGGGTCTAGGCGCCTCCTCTCCTGAAGCCAGGAGCTCCCTACCTTCGTGGTTTTTGTAGAAGACGCAGTTGTTGGCACAGGTATCCGGGTGGGAGTCCCAGAAATCGGAGCCGCAGGAGCACAGCGGGGGCAAGTCGATGTTATATAGTTTTATCTTCTCCCTCAGCTGGGCTCTTAGAGCTTCGATGTACCTGCGAGGGATAAAAATCATTCACCTCTGCCAGCAACACCCGGGCTCTGCGCAAGGAGAGGGGATCCAGCCGTACCTCACGTACTCCTTATTTCGCTGCTGTTTTTCCTTAACCTTCTTCGCTCCCCTCTCCTCCAGTTTAAGCTGGGCCAGGGTTTCACAGGCTCCCTCTCCCGGGAAGGGTTCTTGCTGGTCAGCCATCTCCTGCATCCTCCGCTCTTCCGCCCGGCGCTGGTTTTCCTTCTTGTTCTTAATCCTGCGGGCACACACACGCTTAGAGAAGGAGCTTCCCCATCCCAACCTCCATTCCCCGCCGGCCGCAAGATCGGGGCAAGGGGATCTAAACGATCCTGCCCTTGACCTCCTCCTGCCTGCTAGTTTTCGCGCCGTCGTGGCCTTCTCCTTCCAAGCTCCCTCCCGCATCACATTGACACGTCCTCCTGTTAGGAAGTGCCACCTGCAGATCCCCCCAAAAAAAGCCGGCTTTTCTGTCCTTCCGAAACCAAGAGCGGCGCCTGGGCTCTTTTAGATCCACCAGAAAGGACCAAGAGCTCAGCTTCCCCGCTTCCGACTTCTTCTGATTACGGGGCAGCTCGGATCCTACTGTCAGCTGTCCTTGCAGCTTCCAGCACGGGGAACAGCCGAGAAGCTCCAAAGATCCCACACCTACTCCCAAACAGGCTTGAAGAGGCATTTTTAACCAAATCTTCCTCTATTTCCTCAATCTCCCTTGCACCTACGCGGCACTCCAGCCCTTTCAGTGGAATCTGGGTTGTATAAGTCACACCGAACGCAAAGCACGTTCCCTTGACAAGCGGCAATTACGAAGCACAAAGACTTTAAACTGAAGCATCTGCCATTTTATTCCCGCTGATGAGTACCAAATGCAATAACATGTTACAGGCTGATCACTGCCAAAAGGCATTTAAAAAAAAAAAAAATAAAAAAAATCAAGGCTGGGTAGAAGCCAGGGGGAGAAAGCGTAATCGAACGAGACATTTCGGATGTTACTCCATTTGGGGGGTCAAATCTTTACATCCAGAAGGAAAGAGCTGAAGCCAAAACTTCTCCAGGCAAGTTATAAACTCCAAAATGTTTTTTAAATGAAGTGGTAATAGAGCCTTAACTACCCCACCATAAATCTTCTGCTATAGAAACTAAGGCCAAGGCCAACTTAAGGCTTTACACTAAGTAATTACAAAACCAGCTCTTTTCCGCATACGCTCCGAGCGGCTTGCAGCTCCAGCAGCGCCCCTGCAACCCGGGGGGGGGGAAAAAAAGAATTAAAAAAAAAGATATCACACTAACTAGGAAGTCCCTGGTGTCTCACCAGCACTTGCAGGGCAGGAAAAGGTCTCTACGGCTCCCGAGTGCCAATTTAAACGTCACGACCGCGGCCGGAGGAGCGTTTCTTTAGACTGGCGATTTCTCTCCGCAAAGCGACCGTGAAAACGCTGCCCTCGGGTGCCTGTCCTGCTCCCACAAAGCCTGCCCGCCGCGGAGCCGGCGTTAAGAGACCAAGACGGTCAGAGCTGCATCGTTTATTTTAGAGCAAGGAAGAGACCAAAAAGAAAAAAAAAATAAAATCTAGAGTCTCTCTCTTATTTTGGGGTGAATTTGCAGAGCTGCTCCTTAACGAAGGCCTTAAAAGGGAGAAGATGACTAAACCGCCAAAACGAGTACTGATGCTTTTACACAGAGACCGAGTTTTCAACTCCAGAACAAATGCTGGGAAATCTTTTTATTACACTATATTCATTTATAGCTGTGAGGGTGAAGGGTCTGACATTAAAACCCCCCCCGAGAGAAGGCCAGTTTAACAACCACGACGTGACCTCACCCCAAAGTTTCTAAACACGGACTGTAGCGCCGGGTCTCGGGATCGGTTCCCAAAAGTCACGGTTCGGTGAGCTGCAGCTCTCCCAGCCTGACGTTTCGGCTCCCAACTCCTATCCAAGCTGTACGGGGACTCAGAAAGTAGATAGAGAAGCGCCGAGCGCCTCTGAAGGGCTTGACACGGCCCAAGGGTCTCTCTCGGGGGGGTTGGTCGAATGAATCCCACCCCAGGGTTAACAGATCGGGCGCTAAAATAAACCCAGGGGATAAGTCAGGCTTTACAACTGGCATTTGCGGAGCTTCTTTCAACATACCCCTTGCTTTTTAAAAAGTTGATAAAGTGGGCCTTTTTAATCCATCGTGGCCGCAACCCGGCTTGCGGCCAAGGAGGCAGAAGGCTACCCATCACGTGGGGTTTTTTGGTTTGGTTTTTTTTTTCCCCCCATCAAGCTGAACCGTCTTCTCAAAGCCTCTGCGCCTGGGCTGCAGAAGCGCTTGCCAAAAATGCCGTTGCCTGGTTCACGCCAGACAAGGACGCAAGGCCTTAAGAAGGGTCCCGCCTGCGACGGAGGAGGCGATACCAAGAGGCTGGCGCTCATCCGCACGTACTCACTCGGCGATTCTCTTCTGCCTCTCCTTCTGCCTCCGCTGTTCCTTCACTTGCTCTCGTTCGACGTTCATGAAGAGGCGCCTGTACCGCAGGTACTCGTTCTGACGCTGCAGGAGAGAAGAGGCACCTTTGAGAAGGATGTCTGGGGGCAGGCCGGGATCGATACCGAGCGATATCGGCGCTCGGCTTGATTTCTGGAGCGCACGTCTCTCAGGATAGAAACCTCACTCCTTCCCCAGGGGATCCTCAAACTGAGAAGCTGGAGAGACGGTGGGTAGCTACGAGAGGAGGACCGAGATATCTCGGAGCATCAGAGAGCTTCGTATCAGCATCCCTCGACTGAACTTTCCTACAGATGGAAGCTCTGTCATCTGACAAATTCCTAAACTCACGCTTTCCTGGGGGTAAAAGAGCTGGATCCCACTTCAACCCACTTCACCGGAGCGCTACAAGCTACGGTCCAAGAATTCCGATTCACCGGGGGACCGGTGGTCCTCTGCGGTTCACTGGAAGCCGGTATCTCCAAGAAAAATGAACATACAACACCGAGCTGGACCCACTCCATCCAGGAGAACCACAGAGGTGGCAAAGTCATCGCTGAGACAAATCCGAGAGCCCTGCAGGGAACAGCTCCCACGCAGACAGCAAGCACGTGAAGAGGTTTAGTGTCTGGGCTTTGGCTTAACTCCACCGACGCAGCAAGGGTAGGGAAACCTCCCGGCTAAAAATCACACCAAAAGCCCTCCCACCCACACGGGAATCGGTCGGTACGCAGCTAGCTTGAGGTCCACGACGCCAGAAAGTTTACGGCGTGGATTTGTCTTCATCAACGCCAAGAGTTTTGGGCTGACTTTGTCCATCTCGTCCAGCGGAGCTGGAGATAAAGGAGCCGGCAAGATCGCCAAGGCTGAAAGGGGAGAAAGCCGGATGGAAAAAAAAAAAACCCACGCGGAAGAGTGCTGCAAAACCAGTTATCTCAGGGAGGATCAGAGCCAAGGAGATAAAAAGCAAGGGGCAGAGGGAAGCGCTGGGGGAAGGAGCAGCCTGACAAGCCCCAGCCGCTGTCACGCCATCCAGAAACCACAACCGGATTTTGGATCAGCTTGTTGGAAAAATGCACGTAAGGAACAAAAAAAAAAAAAAAAACACCCCGCAATTCGTTCAAAGTCCCATCGAGTTTTGCGCTGTAAGCCGCAAGAAAGCCGACAAAAGAAGAGGGAAGCGTTCCTCTTCACGTCAGAAGCAAGCAGGAAAATAAAAGTCACCTCCTTCAGGCATCCAAGAGAAACATCACCTCTTCGCATCGCCTAGATTAGCATGAGCCAGACTGTCGTGGGCGCAGGCTGGTAAGCCCTCGTCGTTAAATCAGACACTCAGCATCAGGCCCGCAGCCTGTGCTTGAAAGCTACCATCCCGATGCCTGTTAGGTGCTGATATGGTAGACACCTTTATATTTCCCGGCCAAACAAGATAAAGTGGGTTTTGTTCTTTCTTTTTTCTTTTAAAAGCATTTTTTGGCAGCTCTCTCCGTGCAACTACAGAAAGCGACACCTTTGTTTTGCCCGGCAAAACGAACGAAGCCCGTTTCTCCTCCAACCCTTCAGCGTTATTCAGATCCCAGATTTTGCGGGAGGAGCCCGTAACGATTACGCTTACGGTCACGACGGATCTTAAAAAAGAACCCGGTAGGTTTGCCCAAGACCTGAGACACCAGCAACGCCGACAAACTTATAAACCTAGCAGACGTTTCATGCATTAAGGCCGCTCTTGAGGCTTCTTATCTGAGCCAGCAGCATCCCCTCCGCTCAATACCTTTCAGTCCTGAAACGGAGACGAAACAATGAGGACTTGGCTCCGGCGGACAAACCTGCTTCTTGGTTTCCTCTTGGTCTACGCCAGCCCAGAGTACGAGGGGAGGTCGGTAATCGGTGTGCAGCCTCTGGGGAGGCTCGGGCAAGCTCGAGTCCTTCACCGATCCGTCACAGAACTGGAAGATAATGTAAGAGAGCAGCATCAGCATCTTCACGGTCAAGTTTCTCACCTTCCCTGAACAAAATACTCCTCGCCGGAGGCGAGTCCTCTATGCACGATCCCTACAGCCCTCAGTGGGGTAACCCACCTACGAGCTGTGCTTTTTTGGGGGGTATAGGTTGGCTATAGACAGGAGAGCGCCGTCCAACACCTCCACGCAGGAGCCCGAGCGCCAAAGCTTTGCCGAAACGCTTCTGAAGACATCCCTTGGAGGAGGCTTCTGGTTTAGTTTAAATACGGATTCACACCTCCCCTCCCCAGACTTCCATTACGAACTTCGGGAAGCGCAAGAAAAATAACAATAATACAAATAACCATAATAAAAATAACGAAAGCGTCAGGGGAATTCAACAGCCAACATCTCCCAAAACCTCAGGGTAAACCTCCGCCTTCTTCCCTCCGCTCAATATTTGTCAAGCCAGTATTTCTGCTCCCAGCCGGACTCCTCACCAGCTAAGGTTGGGCACACGCCGCTATAGCCGTAAAGTATTTGCTAACTACTCCGGGTAATCAGGGCGAAATATTTCTACACCTCAGAAGCTTAACGAAAGCCTGCCTGAAAACAAAAGAGGACTCGATAAATACATTAGCTCAGTCCTCAGATTCACGCTGCCTCTAAGGGAGGCGTTTCGCCAGCCCGAGGCACTGGAATTGTCACAGCCAGCTCGTTCCTCTGATGCAAAGCTTTTTTTTCCCCCCCTGTCTCCTCTTTTCTAGGAGGTTTCCGGCTGATTTGATGCACCACCTGCAGCTCTTCCACCCCGCTGCTGCCTCCAAACAGAGCAGCCGGCCCAGAGGCAGCTGCGGGTCCTGCCGGCCGCAGTTTGGAGTTCGGTTAAGCGTACGATGCAATTGCACACGCTCAGTTTCAGATTTCCGCCGAGCGCCAGCCAACTGGCATCACGAGGCAGGCACAAAGAAAACCCCTTTTTGAAGCCGCAGCTGGAAGATGAAAGCAGCGAAACCGAAGCCGCCAATCTCGCTGCGCTTTGACACGGCTCTTGAGCCTGTTTTGACGACAGTAGGCTTAAGAGTTAACCAGGCCCGAGGGAGCGACTGCTCTACAACAGCAGCCTCGCTGTCTCTGCCAAAATAAACCCAAATCCCAACGATTCGAACCTCTGAAGACCAACCGGCCCAGCCCCGTATGAATCTTACTTTTTCAAATTCAATTTTGATGTAGAAGTCATCGTCTTGCTCAGCCTGATGCGGGGCTGTCCCCTGGTCTTGCAGTTCAGCTGGAAGATCGTGATGGCCCGCCAGAAGCAGCTCCTCACTCTCATCTTCTGCAGGCACCGGGGCCGTTTCGCAAGACTCTGGTTTCTGGAGGAGAAGGGAGGAGACGGGTGTAAATATGGAATTCAAACGCGGCTGCTTTGGTGCTGAGGGCAAATTCAACATCCTCGTGCACGGGTATGAAGCGGCTTTAACCCGAGGGCGCTTGTTCTGTGGAGTCAGCTGAGATCTGGCGAGCAGCAACACAACGTGTTCGAGCATCGCCGCAGGGCACGAGCGCCAGAAAAAAAATCTGAATTTAGCAGGGTAACTCGTGACTACGTTCTCACCAACTGCAGAAACAGGGACAGACGCGTGTGGGGCGAAGGAAAGAGAAGGAAAAGACCTCTCCAGGCGCTGTTTCGCAACTGCAAGGAGTTGGGGGGTGGTGGGATCTCCGGAGTGACACTCGAGTACGTAGCCTACTCCTTCAGATGGTAAGTGGGCAGGCTCCCCGGTGGCAATTAACAATATTTTGAGAGGCAGCAGATTGTTTCCTACAAACTAAAAAAATCAAAATGCCAGAAGCAAGCTCGGAGCCAGGATTTTTTTTTTTTTCTTTTTTTTTTCCTCCCCTGCCTTGCTGTCCCCTTCAGCACGCTCGGAAGGGAAGAGTAGGACTGCTGACAGAGGGAGAGGATGGATCAACAGGAGGAGAGCAGGTCACGCCAGGGATCCCTTGAGGTGGCTCTGCTGCAACACAGGAAGGACGGAGGATAGCCCAGAGTTAGTCCGAACATGAAATTATTTGCTAGGCATGGGAATTACTCTATCAACCCTGTTATGACAGAAACACAACACAGAAGAGCTGCTCCAGTGAGGACAAGGGAACAGAGAGGAACGGTTATTGCTTTGTAGGGATGCTCTGAAGGTAGAAGGGAATGAAACTGTGGGAAAAAAAAAAAAAACAACCAACTTTGGGGAATGATCAGTTGGGGAAAAGAATTTGGGTGCTGTCACGCCGGGGACCTGCAGCAGCCCATCAAACCCTAAAGGCAAAGCAGCCGCAGATTCGGTGAACGGGATCATCTGAGACACAGGACAGGTCATTTCCACGCAATTACCATCTAGGTATCTGCTTGGGAAAGCAGGGAAGAAACTCTTTGGATGTTTTTGCCCTGAAAAGAAACCTCTGGGAGAGAGGAAGAGCAACGATTTTGGGAACACGGATTAGCGATCGCAGGGAATGCAACTCTTTATAGGGAAGAAGGGGAAAAAAAAAAGAAGAAAAATGCAGAAAACAGGACTGAAGGAGAAGCAACAGTTCCTTTAAACTGAGCAAATGCAAACTAGAGTGGAAAGACAAGGAGCGCGGCGCGAGACAACCCTGGCTAAATCCCAAACTCTTCTTGTGCCCGCGATCCATGCGAGCACGGAGGAAGCGGAGCACGGGTCAGGTTACTGAAGGAATCACGCAGGAGACAACACGAGCACGCGGGGACAAAAAACCAAAACAAGCGCCAGAAAGGCCAAAACCCTAAGCAAACCAAGAGAGATCAAGGTAACAAGTCAGGCTTTAGTAAGAGAGACTAAAGGACTCGCTACTCAAGACGGACAGCTACCAGAGGACACCAAGAAGAACAGAGTTTTATGCTTCTGGGCATCGGCGTTCAGCCAAAGGCTTGTTCTGAGCTGACAGCAGCAGCAGGAACAATCTTGGATTATTATTGGGAAGAAAAAGTCAGATTATTCCTAGGAGCTGAGGTTTTTAAGCAGGCAAGACCTGCCCTGGGTTACTGCCAGACAAGCTGCTAACAGCTCGCCTCCCCGAAATCTGTGGAGGTCCAGATTATCAGAAAAGGGCACTACGAGTGTCTGTCTTTATTTAAAGGAGGGGAAAAGGAAATACTAAAGAGAAGATTTTCCCCTCAAGAGTTTAACCGCCTGACTTTTGGAAAAACAAGAGGAAATCACCTTGCAAACTGCCTGTAAGCTGCTCGAAAACAAGATAAGCAGCAACCAGCATAAATTTGTCACGAGCAAGTCACGTCTAGCTGGTTTGAATTTCTCCTACAACAGAAGAAAGAGGCCTCAGGCAAAGCGCAGCAGAAGACACCTCGACTTTAGCTTAGCTTTTGACATGGCCTAATTCAACGCTTGTGTAAAGAAATACCTGTTAGATGAAACTATTATATGGGAGGTGCAATACTGATGAAAAACACTACCCAGATTCAGTATCAGGAGCTCACTGCACAAAAACAGAGTAAGAACTAGGTGGGCTCTGCTTGATAATTTCATTATCGGCCTGGATGACGGAAGAAAGAAGCATCCTGATTACGTTTACCGACCCCACCGAGCCACTTGAAGTTGCAAAAGTATTTGAAAACAGGCTAAAAATGCTTGAAACCAAACAAATCAGCTGGAATAGACAGCACGGGGAAATTGCAAGGAGGACAAAAGCAAAGGGCAAGGCAGCGTGCTGCGGCAGCAATTACCAGGGTGGTTAAGTCCGCCGCAGCCTTTTGCATCTGAAGAGAAGGGAACAAGCTGCTGTCCTGCCTAGCTGTGAACGTGGCAAACCTTCATACAGGGAGGAAGAGTCAGATTAATATTAAAGCTTTTTTTTTTTTTTCCCTCCCTCTACTATCTTGGAGTAATAAAACAGAGTAACGCAACAAATCAATACATTCCTCCCGGAATAAATTGCCTAGGGAAGCTGTTAAATCCTCCTTGCCAGCGGTTTGAAGAGAGCGTAGATTAACTGTAGCTGCAGTAAGGTTCAGGTGGGAGGATGGCCCCCGATCCCTCGCAGCCTTGTTCCCCTCCCCGGCTGCGGATAACTCGCCACGGGACTCCCACGCATCCCACTCCCTGTCTTCCGTAACCCTCTGGCTTGCACAGGCAGCGGCTGTGTTATTCATGTGAGGCTTCAGCGCTGCTAATAGCGAAGTAATGAATCACTCCATCTTGCTGAGCAGTCTGAATGCATCGAGGACTTACGCAGAAGGTACGTTTAGTGTCTGAAACAGATAACGAGGTTTTCGAGCCCATAATTATACCCTTCTATAACTCTTGTTCGCAAAGCTGAGTTCCTTGAACAGAAATCCAACAGTACACAGAGGAGGAAGAGCCGGACCAGCCCTTATATAAAAGGTATTTTCTAGATAACAGCCAGCCAAGAACTACTTCACCTTTGATGAACCCGAGAAAGAGATGGGAATGAAGAATTGCAAGACGGGCAGGAAACTGGCTCCGGAGGAGGCAATAAGACAAAATACCAGGTTGGGTTGCTGCTGGTGTTCTCCAGGATGGACAAAGTACGTCAGTTTAAGAAAGGTCTTGGCATAGAAAGCAGGATAATAGCTGCGACACAAAGCTGCTCTTGAGAGCCAGAGTGACAAAAGCAGGATGAAATTCAACAGAACAAAAGGTGAGGCACTGGGGACCGACCTCCTTACGTGGCTCCTGCGCACTGCTTGGAGGAAAGCAGATGCGTGCCAACAATTCTCTACCAGAAGCCAGCCCCGGGGGGAGGAAAACCCTCCAGATCTTTGCCACCCACACAAAACAAGGGATTGATGCAAGGGGAAGAGTTGTTGAGGTTCGTTGACGAAATAAAGGCACCTAAGGGGAGGGCTGCTCATCACATTCCTCTCAGATACCCAGATCACAATCTCGGCCTTTAAAAAAAAAAATGGTTTTTTGAATTCCTGTTTCCTAGTTTATTTCTCATTCGCCTCTGCAAACAGAGAGGTTTTCACCCACTTTATCCTGCTGCCTTCTCTGACAGGCAGCAAGAACAGAGGGACAGAGCCCTCGGGCCACCAAAACCCACGGACTACTCATCAGGCGGGTCACAAAAGCCCAGTTTGTTTCACTTTTGCTGGAGAAACTCACTGAACTATGCTTCGGATCTGCTAATTAGAACAGGACCTTCAAGAGTTCGCAAGGTAATTCCTCTCACCCTACCCCAGGCAACCCCTCGCTCACCTCTCGCCTCCAGACGCCGCCGGGGAGTTCAGGGGGACCCGCTCCTTGGGGTACGGTTTTGCAGGACGCCAGCCGGCGCCGAACTTGCTTCACGGTTTTGCTGAGCTGCCGTTGAGCGGGAAGGTAAAGGCAAGACAAAACAAGAGGTCACTCGCTGCTTCCCGTGAGGGCTACGCCAAGAAGTTTAGCCGCACAGAAGAGATCTCCTAACGTACCCTGCTCCAAGCAAGGTGCTTTATCAAGGGAGCGCAACTCAACACACAATTAGCTTCACAAATAGGTATAAGGTAACCAGCAACCCAAGGTGTCATTCCGAGCTGTCCCAATGCACTGAAATCCCGATCCAGGCAAGGTAAAGGGCTTGGTTACAGCTCATCCGCACCCAAATCACTTTGCTGAGATGCCAGAAGTCCCAGATCCCCGATTGTCCTGCCCGGCGTCCAGCCAGAAGGGATTCTCCACCCTCCGGGAAGGGGTACTTCAACCGGAATAACTCCAACTCCTAGGTGAACACACGTGCTTTATAAAGCGCCAAACGCAGCATAAGCATCACGATTAAAAAAAAAAAAAAAGCTTAAAAACAGTCCTTAGGGCAGGTTTTCCAAGATTTCCCCATCCCATGCAGGAGACAAGCTGCAATGAGCTGGCACCACCTAGTGCCACCTCTCCGACACGACACGCCTGCACAGCCACGAGTCCCTGAGTGCGGAGGGAAAATTCATCGTATCTACAAGCAGCCGGGCAAGTTCAACCACAGCATCCTCCAAGAAGACATCTACTATCCGTTTTGATGCCCTGATGAGCGCTGTGGAGGAGTACAACAATATTCAGTACGCCAGAGTGAAAACGTAAGCCAATGCTTCATTTAGTGTTAAAAAAAAAAAATACTAGGCACGCGTTGTAAAAGAAATATCGCCTGTCCTCCATTTCAAACCACGAGCATCCAGCGTTGACGAAGCAGGGGTGAAAAAATGCAGGAGGGGAACCGCTCACCTTGGCGGCTTGCTGCTGGAACGGCTCGTTTTGCATCCCTTGCCGCTGCGCCGGGCCGGCGCGAGCGTCGGGACCGCAGATGGCAGGCTCGGGGCGGCTCCGAAACAGGCACGTGTTCTTCCTGGGGGTGAAGCGCAGCGCGGAGTCCGAGTACTGCACGGCGATGCAGCTCTCCCTCTCTGCCTGCCGGGACACAGACCCCTCGGAGTTAAAAAAGCCGTGCGCAAATCTCTAACCACCATCTAGCGGGACATCACCCCTGCTGCCCCGGAGTCGCTGGCTCAATTTGGTGGAGGATAACAGGAGGGATATTTTTTGCTCTCCCATGCTGAGAGGGGCACAAAGAACCATCAGGCTCTCAGGGGCTGAAGGCATCCGCGGGCTTTCGGTTTGGAGCGGTGCTAGCGGAGTTACACAAGGACATCCCCACTCAACCATGCCTCGCGAGGCCTGGAAACAGCCCAAACACCCCAGGGGTGGCCAAAACCGTTGACATTTCAGCGCATTCCCTTCTTGTTCCACAGTCAGTTTCTGGCCGGTCTCCCTGGCAGTTGTTTAAAAGTAGAAAGGCTTAAATATATTCGCAGGATAACCTAAAACAAGCCCACGGGGGAAACGGGGAATGCGGAGACAGCGTGAAAGCGTCGCGAACTATTTGAGCGCCCTGGAAAAAGGGAGAGCAGAAATAAGCTGCTTTGCTTCAAATGCAACCAGGAGACACCCACGTCATTCGCAACTCTGGCCTGGCTGTTTTTTAACTCCACGCGATTCTGCCCAGGGCACCGGGACTTTGTTCTGCTGCTGCCCAAAAGAGCCAGCGGCCTTCCCCCGAGGAGGCAAAGGGTTTATAAAGCACCTTCAGCGTCAGAGCGAGCCAAGGTGTCACGCTGACTTCGCTTGAGGGGACACCGTTTGCAGCCACAGGATCTGCCGTGACCACCGGTTTTTCTTATCAACACCGTGACTTGAGGTCTAGTGGATTTGGGTTTTTTTTTTTTCCCCTGATTTACACTGATTTCAGAGGAGTTTCTCCTGCAAGACTCCTGGCGAGGCTTACCGCTTCGTAGGACTTCTGCAGCTGCTGCTTTCTTCGCATCCTGACCTGCTGGTTCACCCGCTGCTTCACCTCTCCCTGGAAGCGTCTCAGGCTGGCTGCCTTCTCCCGTTGCTGCTCCTTCAGCTCCTCCTCCACCTGAAACGCCGAAGCCTACGAGAGGCGAAAGCAGATTTCACCCGATTTTTGCTACGTCGCGGCGTTACAGCAGCTTGTATTCCATCTTCCTTTCCCACGCCTGCATCTACAAGCCAGGCAAGCAGCACCCAGAGCAAAGTTAACAATGTTTTGTTTCTAAATCTGTGCAATAACAGCTTGGACAATGTCTATTGAATTATTGTGAGCTTGGATTGAATCTAGCTAGCCAGATACGGAGCGTGGACACCTCCTCCTTTAACTCTCTGCAAGGCACACAGAAAGAAAAAAGAAGGCAGCCTCATACAGCAACTCCCAGCTCCTGCTCCCACGAAAGGATGCTCAAATATTCAAAGCCTGGATCTGAAAGGAACAGGCCAGCCTCTGATCCCATTAACGCTCTGCAAGAGCAAGGCTGGAAGCATGTCAGGGAAGCAGTTTACAGGCAGGGCTACGGCTCCAAGAATTGTTTTTACCATCTGAAGTAAAAGATTAAGAGCAATGACCTGAAAAAAAACACCCCAGTTTGTTTTTTTGTTTGGTTTTTTTTTTAAACATTCTCACTTGAAGTCATGCCAAGCAATTCTGCTGACACTACCACGGTTTCAAGAAAAGCGGTATCGCTCTCCTGGCTGTCACCGCAGCACTAAAGCAAGAAAATTCAGAGTCTGAAGGGATGGAGGAAAGGGGCGAGTCTGAAAATCAACTTAGTAACCGCCGGGTCGGACGCTCCCTACGTCCCGCTGACTGCCAGGAACGTTACCAGCGGCAAAGCAAGGTCAGCAAAACCAAACAAAGCACGAAGACGGGGAGAAATCTGCACCGTTAACGACGAAACCAAGCCAGAGCTACACGAAACGGCGCCATCGACAGCTTGCCCCGTTGGCAACCTCATTTAGCAATTCTGACGCAGGAGGCATTAATATATATATTTTTAATACGATCCGCTGGCGTATAAAAGCGTATTAAATAAGCCCCGATAACCCTGCACACCTTCATCTACCCCTGAAGGCACCTGAAAGCCCCCACACCGGGGAGGCCCGGGAGCGCCCAAGCCCCCCGAAGCAGTCACAAAGCGTTCAGCTCCCCCAGAAGTTTCACAGTGCCGAGATGGAAGTTATGTGGAATACGGAGATGATTCATTTCCATATATTATCTCAACCTTTCAGGATTTAAATTACAATATGCAAATAAATCATCTCAGAAGGGCAGGAGCTTCTGTAATGTTTAGGCATTAATTACAGGGGACTGAACTCATCATCCTATATTTAATGCACTTTTAGTCCTCTTATAATAACCCTCAAAGCAGAAATCCCTGAGATAAGCATCGATAAAGACTTTCTTAAGTGTTTCTAATGGGATATAGTGGAGATTGGCTCCAGATCCTGAAACATTCAACTTATTTATTTCTTTTTTTTAAATAAGCAACGTGGAAAGGCGAAGAGCAGCATCGATATGGGGGGGACGACTGCTCAGCCGGGTACAGCATGGGCACCTCAAATGCAAAGCTAAGGTGTAGAGTTCCAAACCCAGCGCCGATAAACCAAGGAGAATCCGGGAATAGCGAGGAAAAAAAACTCACGTGGAGCCGGGGAGGGGGGGCACAAACCTGCCGAGTTTTAGCTGCACTACCTACGCCAGAAGGCAGCTTCTAGCAACACGTTGAAAATCTTCAGGTCCGAAAGCTAAAATTAAAAGCGCAGAGCGCACGGTCCAAACAATTAAGCAATCAACTTAGCAGCTGATGAGAGCATTGGCTGGGTGACTGATGTTTAAAATCGACGCGTTTCTCCCCCAAAAAACACAGTTGATTCGAGGGGAATCAACTCAGAGAGATGCCAGGGGCTTGTGTAAATGGGACGCCAGGCTACGTGGACACCACGGTGGCTTTTGACCTTACTAAAAATCATTAAAATTAATTATTCTTTTTAGGAGCAGCATTCCCGGCTGCCTTCAAAGGAGAAAAAGCTCGTTTTCGGCTCTGATTGCCCCCGCAGGATTTACTGGCATGACTGGGGGGGGGTTAGAGACATCCCTGACAAGACCCATAAGCCCGGACGGTGCCCGGGACCCCCGCGGCAGCACTCACGAAGGCCAGGCTCTGCTCCGGCTGCCCCGGGGCACTCTCCACCCAGACGCCCACGGGGCCACGCTCTGGTTCCTCTCGGCCAGCACCCGCCAACTCTGCCACGGGGGTCTCGCCCGACGCCCCCCCAGGTGCTCCCCGGCCCCCCGAGGCCGCTCCTTCGAGGGTGGCAGCATCCCGGCCCAGCGGCTGGTTCGGCCCTGGGGAAGGGGCAGAAGAGGTGAGCGTGCCCCCCCCCAGGCACCCCGACCTGCACCCACAGCACCCCAACCTGCCCGGGCCCCATCTCCTGCCCCCCCCACCCCCCCCGGTGTACCCCCCACTGCTCCCCCCACACCCCTGTACCCCCTGGTTATCCAACCCCAGGGCACCCCACAGTAGCCCTGCCGCCCTCCCCCCCCCACCCCCCCATACTGACTGGGGACCCCCAGCCCCTCGCGGCTTGAGTACCCCCCATACCCCCTGTGCACCCCCCCCACCCCAATGCACCCACATCTCCCCATCCCTATCAGACCCCCCCCCGGACAGCCCACTGTGCCCCCACACCCTCATCTCTCCGTAGGCCCCTGGGCACCCCTTACACTCCCCTCACCCACCAGGCACCCCCATGCCCCCGGGCACCCCCTCCCTTACGCCATACCTCCCCCCCCCCCAATCTCCTCACCCCTTGGGCATCCCACAGCATCCCCCGCACCTTCCTCTCCCATAACCCCCCCCTCCCCAGCCCCTGGCCACCCTCCCCTCGCCCCTGAGCACCCCCAACCCCTGTACCCCCCCCTTCCTTCCCTCCCTGGGGCCCCGCCATCCCTGACCCCCCCAAAAACGCCCCAACCCCACCAACCGCCACTTCCGCCTCAACCGACGCTTTGAATCCCGGCGCCACTTCCGCCCGGCCGGCCCGCCCACGGGCCCGCCCATCCCCGCCCACTAACCCACCCACCGCCCCGGCCCCTCCTGGCCCCGCCCCCGGTTGGCTCCAGCCCCTCTCTGCCCCGCCCCCGCACAGCCGCCCGCCCCCCCACATGAGTCCGGGGACGAGGGTTCGAGTCCCGCCGCGGCGTGGGCGGGGGGGCGGTGACCGCTCTGTGTCTCCCCCGAGCACCCCCCGAAACAACCCCCTGAGCATCCCTGACTCACCCCCAAGAGCATCCCCCTGAAAGCCCCCCCCCCAAAATATCCCTATAGTGTCCCCCGTAGCATCCCTGAACCCCCCAAAGTATCTTCTCACAGCATCTCCCCGCAGCATCCACCCCAAAAGCACCCCCATAGCCTCTCCCTATAGCATCATCTCCCCCACCCCCTATAGCATCTCCCCTTAATGTCCCCCCTCAAAGTCTCCCCCCTCAAAGCATCTCCGTCCCGCTGGGGCAGGGTGCTCGGAGGCCTCGGGCCCATTTCGGGGTCAGGGAGCCTCCTCAGGGGGGTGGGTGGTGGCTCACTGGGGTGATGAGCTTGGCAGGTCTCAGAGAGGCGGGGGGGTGGTGGGTGGGAAGTGGCTCCGGGCATCCTGCCCCGCATCCCTGCTGCCCTATTCAACGATGCCCGGGGAACCGGCGCTAATTGGCACCGGAGCTGGAACGAAGCCTGGATGCGACCGCGGCTTCATTTTAAAGCTTGGGAAGAGAAAAAAAAAAGGGGGGGGGGGCAGGGAGCTCCATTGCAGGGGGGGGTCCAGCTTTGCAAAAAGCCCCTCACCCCCCCCAAAAAAAAAAAAAAACACTTAATGGGATGCTCAGAGCTCTAAATCCCATGGGATTGTCCGCGGAGGGGATGGCAAACCTTAGCCAGGCTCGATGGGGTGATGCCCCCGACCTTGAGCATCTCCCGGGATGGGGAAAACATAGAAACGGGGGGGGGAAATTGCAAATCGGAGTGTTTTTTCCCCCAAAATAAATGTCAGCTCGAGGCCGCGGGGAGGCGAAAGCACCAGGACACAGGGCTCTATTGAGAAAGGAAAGAACACACAAAAAAAAAAAAAAAAAAAAAAGAAAAGAAAAGGAAAAAAAAAAAAAAATTAGCCGGGCGGAACGCCAAGCCGGGAGCGCCGAGGGACGTGCCCGGAGTGGGGAAGAGGAGCGATTCGGGGGGCGAGCCTGCCCGAAATGTGGGGAGCGCCGGCCGCCCCGCGGGGCCTACCCGCTCCCCCCTGCTTGCTGCCGGTGACCTGGCTCCTGGCGCTGCACGCAGGTAGGGGGTTTTCCCAGTTTTTCCAGGGGTTTTCCCATTTTTCCATGTTTTTTTTTTGGGGGGGGGGATATATCCGGATGGAGGATGCGGGGCGGGGGGGGAGTGGGGGTGAGGAGGGTTGATGAAGGGGATTTGGGAGGGAGGGGGGGTTGCTGTACCGTCGAGCATCCCCTCCGCTTGGGAGAGGGGAAAAAAAAGGGGGGAAAATTGGGAATAAAAACTGGGAAAAACACTTTTCCGGAGTCAAGCGGGTCCTGCTGGGGGGGGTGGATCCGGCACCACCCCCCGCAAGCTTCTCCCCAGTTTTTCCTCTTCCCCAAACCCCCTTTTTTGCTTGTTTTTCAGCATCCCCAAATCTATTTTCTTACCCATCCTTCAGCTTTCCCAAAAAGCCCATTTTTCACCCCATTTCTAGGTTTGCCCCCCCTTTGCCCATCCCGCTGCAATCCCTGGTCGCACCCATCATTTATTCCTTAAATACCCACATTTTGGGGTTCAATGAGCCCCAAACTGCCCCATCCCGGGCCGGCAACGCAGAAAATGCCCTGCAACAATTTTGCACCATTTTACTAAAGTTTGGACCCAAAACCAGCCCCGAGGAGGCCCCGTTTCCCTCCGGATGAGCCGAGAATGCAAAGCAAAGCCAGTCGGTTTTGCACGCTGCCGGCTTTGATTTGCACCCCAAAAAAGCGCCGGGGCTGCAGCCCGAGCACCCCAAAAATGCTGCTGTGTTTTTTCCAAAGAAATAGGGATTTATTCCACGAAAATGAGGATTTTTGGTGGGTTTTTTTTTTCAGCAAGAGCCAGACAGGAAGGGTGGGAGATCTCCATCCCTAAGCCAGGGATGCTGTAGGAGATGGGAATATTGCCTGATTTATTAATTAACTCCCAAATTTATTCCCCGGAGCGGAGCGAAAATCAGCGATTGGGCTAAAAAAGAGAAGAAACGGTTAAAGAGTAGCGGTTTGGGGATGCTGGGGGTGCAAGGCTGCGTTAAAAAATGAACCCCCATCCCCTGCCTGGCTTTTCCCTATGGGGGGTCCCCTAAAATTTTTCGGGTCGGGGTACGTTTTCGGGGCCCGAGCTCTGCGCCGCCGGGGAGGACGGACGGACGGACGGACGGACGGAGGCTGCATACCAATAAGTCCCATGACTTTTCGGGTTTGTTTAAAGCCTTTCTTGCTCCCGCTTCCCCCTCCCCGGCTGGTTTTCCCACTTTCCCCCGCCTCTTCAATATGGGGTTTGTTCGCCGTCCGATGACGGCATCTGGATGGGGGTTCGCGGATGGGACCCCGCACCGGCAAGGCGCGGGGAGGGCTGAAGCTACGGTGTTTTGGGGAGTGCCCCCTCCAAAAAAAATTTTTTTCCGCTTTTTCCCAGCCCTTTTTGGCTTAAAACCAGCAATGAGGAGCGACGCACGTGCACCGACCCCCGTGATGCGGTTTTGCATCTCGAGGCGGGGGGGGTTGGCTGGACCCGAGCATCCAACGGGCTGGGATGCAAAAATCCTGCCCACC